>NC_046154.1:121719938-121881735 GCF_011064425.1 Rattus rattus | reverse complement strand
GCGGATGATCAAAATGTGAATGCAGATCGCTCCTGAGAGACACAGCCAGAATACAGCAAATACAGAGGCGTATGCCAGCAGGAAACCACTGAACTGAGAACAGGACCCCTGTTGAAGGAATCAGAAAAAGAACTGGAAGAGCTTGAAGGAGCTCGAGACCCCATATGTACAGCAATGCCAACTAACCAGAGCTTCCAGGGACTAAGCCACTACCTGAAGACTATACATGGACTGACCCTGGACTCTGACCTCGTAGGTTGCAATGAATATCCTAGTAAGAGCACCAGTGGAAGGGGAAGCCCTGGGTCATGCTAAGACTGAACACCTAGTGAACTAAACTATTGGGGAGAGGGCAGCAATGGGGGAGGTTGGGAGGGGACACACCCACAAGGAAGGGGAGGGGAGGGATGTTTGCCGGAAAACCGGAAAAGGGAATAACACTAAAATGTATATAAGAAATACTCAAATTAATAATAAAAAAAAAATGGGGTTCAGAGCTAAACAAAGAATTCACAGCTGAGGAATGCCGAATGGCTGAGAAACACCTAAAGAAATGTTCAACATCTTTAGTCATCAGGGAAATGCAAATCAAAACAACCCAGAGATTTCACCTCACACCAGTGAGAATGGCTAAGATCAAAAACTCAGGTGACAGCAAATGCTGGAGAGGATGGAGAAAGAGGAACACTCCTCCATTGTTGGTGGGGTTGCAGACTGGTACAACCATTCTGGAAATCAGTCTGAGGTTCCTCAGAAAATTGGACATTGAACTGCCTGAGGATCAGCTATACCTCTCTTGGGCTATACCCAAAAGATGCCCCAACATATAAAAAAGACACGTGCTCCACTATGTTCATCGCAGCCTTATTTATAATAGCCAGAAGCTGGAAAGAACCCAGATGCCCTTCAACAGAGGAATGGATACAGAAAATGTGGTACATCTACACAATGGAATATTACTCAGCTATCAAAAACAACGAGTTTATGAAATTCATAGGCAAATGGTTGGAACTGGAAAATATCATCCTGAGTGAGCTAACCCAATCACAGAAAGACATACATGGTATGCACTCATTGATAAGTGGCTATTAGCCCAAATGCTGAATTACCCTAGATGCACAGAACATGAAAACTCAAGAAGGATGACCAAAATGTGGATGCTTCCACTCCTTCTTTAAAAAGGGGAACAAGAATACCCTTGGCAGGGAAGAGAGAGGCAAAAGATTAAAACAGAGACTGAAGGAACACCCATTCAGAGCCTGCCCCACATGTGGCCCATGCATATACAGCCACCCAATTAGACAAGATGGATGAAGCAAAAAGTGCAGACCAACAGGAGCTGGATGTAGATCGCTCCTGAGAGACACAGCCAGAATACAGAAAATACAGAGGCAAATGCCAGCAGCAAACCACTGAACTGTGAATAGGACCCCCGTTGAAGGAATCAGAGAAAGAACTGGAAGAGCTTGAAGGGGCTCAAGACCCCTATGTACAACAATGCCCAAGCAACCAGAGCTTCCAGGGACTAAGCCACTACCTGAAGACTATACATGGACTGACCCTGGACTCTGACCTCCTAGGTAGCAATGAATATCCTAGTAAAAGCACCAGTGGAAGGGAAGCCATGGGTCCTGCTAATACTGAAACCCCATTGAACTAGACTTTTGGGGGGGGCGGTAATGGGGGAGGGTTGGGAGGAACACCCGATAAGGAAGGGGGAGGGGGGGGGATGTTTGCGAAACTGGGAAAGGTATAACACTTGAAATGTATATAAGAAATACTCAAGTTAATAAAAAAAAAGAAAAAAAAAAAGAATACCCTTGGCAGGGAATAGAGAGGCAAAGATTAAAACAGAGGCAGAAGGAACACCCTTTCAGAGCCTGCCCCACATGTGGCCCATACATATACAGCCACTCAATTAGACAAGATGGATGAAGCAAAGAAGTGCAGGCCGACAGGAACCAGATGTAGATCGCTCCTGAGAGACACAGCCAGAATACAGCAAATACAGAGGCGAATGCCAGCAGCAAACCAGTGAACTGAGAATAGGACCCCTGTTAAAGGAATCAGAGAAAGGACTGAAAGAGCTTGAAGGGGCTTGAGACCCCATATGAACAACAATGCCAAGCAACCAGAGCTTCCAGGGACTAAGCCACTACCTAAAGACTATAAATGGACTGACCCTGGACTCTGACCTCATAGGTAGCATTGAATATCCTAGTAAGAGCACCAGTGGAAGGGTAAGCCCTTGGTTCTGCCAAGACTGAACACCCAGTGAACATGATTGTTGGGGGGAGGGTGGTAATGGGGGAGGATGGGGAGAGGAAGCCCATATAGAAGGGGAGGTGGAGGGGTTAGGGGGATGTTGGCCTGGAAACTGGGAAGGGGAATAACAATCGAAATGTAAATAAGGAATACTCAAGTTAATAAAGATAAAAAAAGAAAATAAAAAGCAAGTTATATGCTTCGGTGAGATGCTTGTTTTAATTTTATATTTCTTGAAGTGCTGAGGGTAAACCAAGGTCTCCAGCCCCAGTCACATACTTTTGAAGGATGCCAAACACCTTCAGGTATTTTCTTTTCCCAGAGATCTGACCAGATAACTTCAGAAGACCCACCCTCCAAATACGCAAACAGGCAACTTTGTCAACAAGTCACCTGGCTCTATTGATGTTTGATACTGGTGTTACCCTAGCACCAGAGAACTTCATCTCTTATAATGAATGAGTTTTCTAAATGAGTTCTGTTCTGTTTTCATGATGCTCTAACCAAGCATGAAGTCTAATACTGATATCTGAATCCCTAGGAATATGATTGTTCTGCTATAAGTATATACATATGTGTGTGTCTGTGTGTGTGTCTATGTGTGTGTGTTTGTGTGTGTGTCTGTGTGTCTGTGTGTGTCTGTGTTTTTGTGTGTGTCTGTATGTCTCTGTGTGTCTGTGTGTCTATGTGTGTGTGTGTGTCTGTGTGTGTCTGTGCGTCTATGTCTGTGTCTCTATGTATGTGTCTGTGTGTGTGTGTCTATGTGTGTGTATGTGTGTGTGTATGTGTGTATCTGTGTATATGTGTGTATATGTGTGTGTATGTGTGTGTATGTATGTGTGTGCCTGTGTTTATGTGTGTGTGTGTGTCTATGTGTGTGTATGTCTCTGTGTGTCTGTGTTTGTGTGTCTGTGTGTGTCTGTGTGTGTGTCTGTGTGTGTCTGTGTGTGTGTCTGTGTGTGTGTCTGTGTGTGTCTGTGTATCTGTGTGTGTGTCTGTGTGTGTCTGTGTGTGTCTGTGTCCATGTATCTGTGTGTGTCTGTGTGTGTATATGTATATATGTATTTCTTCTGTGAGGTGGGATTACTTTTCTAATAAGACTAAAAGTTCTTAAACTCACTGAGAATCCTTTGCTATAATAAGATGGGTTAAACTTTTGACTGTTCCACGCAAGGCACATGGATGGGGCAGCTGAGTCTGTGTGAGTGAGTCCGTTCCTTCTCTGTGAAATGCGGATGGTGTGTTCACTTCCTTCAGTTTCATGAGAAATAAGCAAATGCCTATGAAAAAACACCTTACAAAGTCCCTGCCACATAAGGACGCAATAGTTGTCTGGGCTGTTTTCTCCTCTCTACCAAAGGAGCTTTTAATGAGTAAAACAATAAAGGCCAAAATTAGTATTCACATCACATCGGATTTTGTCCAAAGCATGTGTCCCTGTTTGCTTATCCATGTGTTGGTTCCTCACAATACTAATTAGGTCACATCAAATGTATTGTAATTAACCATGACACTTGTGCAGGCTTACATTTTCACACAGAAAAACTGAAAATGAATTAATAACTAGCAATTTTGACAATTATGGTCAATTAATTTGTCAGCAATAATCTATGTATGCTTTCTTCTTAAAAATATAAAATATTAAAATGTTGGTGGGCAAATAACTGTGGAGTTCACACACATTTTTGACTTTGGATATCTACTTAAATTTTATTAAATTTTGTAGTATATTTTTATTATTTCAAACAAATTCTAAACTTAAATATAGTTTGGTCAAATTCTTCCCCTCCCCCTAGTCCTTCCAGATCCTCATGCTCTCCCTACCCACCCAACTTTAAGGTATTTCTCAAGAAACAAACAAAACCACGATATATCAACAAAACCAAGAAAACATTATCCATGCCCCCTCCAAAAAACTAAATTATAACCAAGTAAAAGCATACACACACACACACATACACACACACACACACACACACACACACACACACACACACCCCTGTGGAGTTCATTATTTGTTTGCCACAGACTCCTGAACATGAAGCCTATTGTGGAGTGGTTGATACACCCAGTATCACTCTATCGGAAAAAACTGATTTTCTCTCTCCAAACAGGTATAAGTGACAGTTCTGTTGTTACCCTTTACCCTAGAGGGTAGTTTTTCATTCATTCATTCATTCACTCATTTTTTTTACGTTTTTTATTTACTTTTACACTCCAGATTTTATTCCACTTGACAACTTTTTCACATCTGATACCTCCTCCCCCCTCCCCCACCCCAGTTTCCACAAGGATGTCCCCACCCTCTACCCCACCAGACCGCTAAACTTCCTGGGGCCTCCAGTCTCTGGAGGGTTAGATGCATCTTCTCTGACTGAACCCAGACCTGATAGTCTTCTGTTGTATATGTGTTGGGGGCCTCATCTCAGCTGGTATATGCTGCCTGGTTGGTGATCCAGTGTCTGCTAGCTTCCTCATAGTGACAGCCTATCTGCATGACCCAGGTGACTTGCTAGGATTGGCCAGCGCTAGCTATTTAAGTGTGGTGTGGGGGTTCCCAGGGATCGGAAGATTGTATCAAGGTTGCTGAATAAAACTGCTTGAAGAAGATCTTCACTGGTCGTGTCTTCCTTGCTGGTAGAGGTTGGGCAACACAAACCAGAACCAAAACAAAAAAACCAAACAAAGAAACAAACAAAACAAACAAATGAAAACCAAAAAAAGGAAATTTAATTCAGGGATTTTCTTAATTCTTCTTTTTCCTCTATCCTTGTTTCTCTCCCTGCACCCAAATCCCATGGGAGGGAGAGCTAGACCTTCAGAGGGACAGACACACCTGGGAAATCAGAGGAGACTACCCTCTGCCCAAATTTCTGACTCTAGAGGAAAACACTTAGCCCCATCTGGGCCACCTGTGGACAGGGAACCAGGAGAAGTAGAGGCAGGCCCTTCTGGTTGCTGCCCTCACAGAAAGCTGAAACCCAGACCGGAGGAGCAACTTCAGGCCCAAGACCAGATGTCTGACCAACTTTTCTGCTCCAAGTGACCTGCCTGGTAGACTCAGGACACACAAAGGCAAAATTTCTCTGGGACCAGACACTTCCAGTTGCTAGCTGGTGCCCAAACCATGCTGATCCCGGCCCACAGCTCCATGCTCTCAAACCCCGTGGGAAAGAGAGCTGATTGCCCAGACGTGTGGGCAATCCTGAGACTGCAAGGCAGGAGAGACCGCCACTTCTGCCCACCTTTACACACATCCCTGGCCCAAGAGGAAACTGTATAGGCCTCAAGGCACAGGTAGATAGGGACAGTCAGGCTGCAGGAGCGCTGTTGTTCAGACTGCTCCCAGATCTGAACAGAGCCAGTCAAACAGCTCCCTGCACCCAAATCCCATGGGAGGGAGAGCTAGACCTTCAGAGGGGCCGACACACCTGGAAAACCAGAGGAGATTACTCTCTGCCCACATTTCTGACTATAGAGGAAAATGCCTAGCACCATCTGGGCCCCCTGTGCACAGGGACCCAGGAAAAGCAGGGACAGGCCTTTCTGGTTACAACCCACAGGGACAGCTGAAAGCCAGTGGACAGGAATAACTACATGCCTGAAAAGAGAACACTCTGTTCCCATTACTGGCTGAAAGAAAAGAGGAAAACAAGTCAACAGCACTCCTGACACACAGGCCAAATGACGGTCAAGCCACTGTCAGAAATAGCAAAACAAGGTAACACCAGAGACAACCACTTGGTGAGATGCAAGTGCAGGAATCCAAACAAAAGAAACCAAGACTACATGGCATCATCGGAGCCCAATTCTCCCACCAAAGCAAACACTGAATATCCAAACACACCAGAAAAGCAAGATCTAGATTTTAAATCACATTTGATCATGATGATGGAGGACTTCAAGAAAGACATAAAGAACTCCCTTAGAGAAATGCAGGAAAACACAAATAAACAAGCAGGAGCCTATAGAGAGGAAATGCAGATGCTGGCGAGGATGTAGAGAAAGAGGAACACTCCTCCATTGTTAGTGGGATTGCAGACTGGTACAACCATTCTGGAAATCAGTCTGGAGGTTTCTCAGAAAACTGGACATTGAACTACCTGAGGACCCAGCTATACCTCTCTTGGGCATATACCCAAAAGATGCCCCAACATATAACAAAGACACATGCTCCACTATGTTCATTACAGCCTTATTTATAATAGTCAGAAGCTAGAAATAACCCAGATGTCCTTCAACAGAGGGATGGATACAGAAAATGTGGTACATCTACACAATGGAATATTACTCAGCTATCAAAAACAATGACTTTATGAAATTCATAGGCAAATGGATGGAACTGGAAGATATCATCCTGAGTGAGGTAACCCAATCACAGAAAAACACACATGGTATGCACTAATTGAAAAGTGGCTATTAGCCCAAATGCTTGAATTACCCTAGATGCACAGAACACATGAAACTCAAGAAGGATGATCAAAATGTGAATGCTTCACTCCTTCTTTAAAAGGGGAACAAGAATACCCTTGGCAGGGAATAGGGAAGCAAAGTTTAGAACAGAGGCAGAAGGAATACCCATTCAGAACCTGCCCCACATGTGGCCCATACATATACAACCACCAAACTAGAGAAGATGGATGAAGCAAAGAAGTGCAGGCCAACAGGAACCGGATGTAGATCTCTCCTGAGAGACAAACCCGGAATACAGCAAATACATAGGGGAATGCCAGCAGCAAACCACTGAACTGAGAACGGGACCCCCAATGAAGGAATCAGAGAAAGAACTGGAAGAGCTTGAAGGGGCTTGAGACACCATATGAACAACAATGCCAACCAACCAGAGCTTCCAGGGATTAAGCCACTACCCAAAGACTATATATGGACTGACCCTGTGCTCCAAATTCATAGGTAGCAATGAATATCCTAGTAAGAGCACCAGTGGAAGGGGAAGCCCTTGGTTCTGCCAAGACTGAACCCCCAGTGAACGTGATTGTTGGGAGGGAGAGTGGTAATGGGGGAGGATGGAGAGGGGAAGCCCATATAGAAGGGGAGGTGGAGGGGTTAGGGAGATGTTGGCCTGGAAACCGGGAAGGGGAATAACAATCGAAATGTAAATAAGAAATACTCAAGTTAATAAAGATAAAAAAAATTTCACTAAAATCAGAAACTACACAAGGCTGTCCACTTTCTCCCTACATATTCAATATAATACTCGAAGTCCTAGCCAGAGCAATTAGACAACAAAAGGAGGTCAAAAGGATATAAATCAGAAAGAAGTCAAGTTATCACTATTTGCAGATGATATGATAGTTTACTTAAGTGACCTCCAAAATTCCACCAGAGAACTCCTACAGCAGATAAACAACTTCAGCAAAGAGGCTGGATATAAAATTAGCTCAAATAAATTAGTAACCTTCTTCTACTCAAAGGATAAACAGGCTGAGAAAGAAATTAGTTAAACAACAACCTTCACAATAGTAACAAATAATATAAAATAGCTTGGTGTGACTCTACCCAAGCAAGTGAAAGATCTTTACGTCAAGAAAATCAAGCCTCTGAAGAAAGAAATCAAAGAAAACCTCAGGAGATGGAAAGATTTTCCATGTTCATTGATTGGTAGAATTAATATGCTAAAAAATGGCCATCTTAACAAAGGCAATCTACAGATTCAATACAATCCCCATCAAAATTCCAACACAATTCTTCACATATATGGCAAGAGCAATTCTCAACTTTTTTATGGAAAAACAAAAATTCCAGGATTGCCAAAACAATTCTCAACAATAAAAGAACTTCTGGGGAAATCATCTCTGACCTCAAGCTCTACTTCATTTTATTGACACAGAGACAGAAAAGTAGATTAGTGGAATAGAATTGAAGACCCAGTAATAAACTCACACACCTATGTTCACCTGATCTTTGGCAAAGAAGCCAAAATCATACCACGGGAAAAAAAGACAGCATTTTCAACAAATGATGCTGGTCTAACTGGTGGTCTGCATGTAGAAGAATGCTTCAGTCCTTCATAAAAGAGGAAACAAAAATATTCATAGGAGGGGATATGGAAACAAAGTTTGGAGCAGAGACTGAAAGAATGGCCATTCAGAGCCTGCCCCACCTTGGAATACAACATATATATAAACATATATATATATATATATATATATATATATATATACACACACACACACATACAGACACAGCCCCCAAAACTAGATAATATTGATGAAGCTAAGAAGTGTATGCCAACAGGAGACTGATATAGCTTTCTCCTGAGAGGCACAGCCAGAGCATGTCAAATACAGAGGCAAATGCTAGCAGCAAACCATTGAACTGAGAACGGGGTCCCTGTTGGAGGAGCAAAAGAAAGAACTGAAGGAACTGAAGCTGCTTGCAACCCCATAAGAACAATGCCAACCACCCAGACCTCCCAGGGACTAAACTACTACCCAAAGACTACACAAGGACAGACCCATGGCTCCAGCTGCATATGTAGTAGAGGATGGCCATGTTGGGCACCAATGGAAAGAGACACCTTTGGTCCTGCCAAGGCTGGAGCCCCCAGTGTAGGGGGGAATGTTGGGGAGCAGGAAGTGGGTGGTTGGGGAGGGGGAACACCCTTAAAGAAGGGGCGGGGGGTGGGATAGAGGGCTGATGGGCAGAAAACCAGGAAAGGGAATAACATTTGAAATGTAAACAAAAAAAACCCAATAAAAAAAATTGAACCATTTTTATCTCCTGTACAAAGCTCAAGTCCAAGTGGACCAAGGACCTCCACATGAAACCAGATATGCTGAAGCATATGAAGAGAAAGTGGGAAATAGTCTTGAACACATAGGTAAAATTTCCTGAACAAAACACAAATGGTTTATGCCCTAAGATCAATAATTGACAAATGGGACCTCATGAAACTGAAAATCTTCTGTAATGCAAATGATACTCTCAATAGGACACAACAGCAACCCATAGATCAGGAAAAGAACTTTACCAACCCTACATCTGAGAGAGGCATAATATCCAAAATATACAAAGAACTCAAGAAGTTAGACTCCAGAAAACCAAATAACCCAATTGAAATTAGAGTAGAGAGCTAAGCAAATAATTCTCAACTGAGGACTACTGAATGGCTATGAACCACCTAAAGAAATGTTAAACATCCTTAGTCATCAGGCAAACATAAATCAAAACAACCCTGAGATTTCACCTTACACCAATCAGAATGGCTAAGATCAAAATCTCAGGTGACAGCAGATGCTGGAGAGGATGTGGAGAAAGAGGAACACTTCTCCATTGCTGGTGGGATTGCAAGCTGGTACAAATACTTTGGAGATCAATCTGGCAGTTCCTCAGAAAACTGAAAATATCTTTACCTGAAAACCCAACTATACCATTCCTGGGCATATACCCAAAAGATGTTCCAACATATAACAAAGACACATGCTTTACTATGTGTCATACCAGCCTTATTTATAATAGCCAGAAGCTGGAAAGAACCCAAATGTCCTTCAAAAAAGGAATGGATACAGAGAATGTGATACATCTACACAATGGAGTACTACTCAGCTATTAAAAACAATTGCTTCATGAAATTCACAGGCAAATGGATGAAATTTGAAAATATGATCCTGAGTGAGGTAACCCAGTCACAAAAGAACACCCATGGTATGCCCTCACTGATAAGTCAATATTAGCCCAAAAGCTTGGAATACCCAAGATACAATTCAAAGACTATATGAAACTCAAGATGAAACACCAAAGTGTGGATGCTTTAGTCCTTTTTAGAAGGGGGAAACAAAATACTCATGGGAGGTTGAGGGTGAGAGGGACTTGGAAGGAAGAGAAGGGGTAGCAAAGAGGGACAGGATCGGGTCTGAGAAAAGACTAAGCTGATATACAAAGGGACAGGGATTTGAACAAAGGTGTATAGCAATGGGGGATGGGAACTGGGGGTAGCCACCAGCAAGTCCCAGAAGCTAAGAAAGCAAGAGGCTCCCAGGACTCAACAGGGATGAGATTAGCTGAAATGCTGAACAAAGGCAAGGGAGAACCTGTAGCGACCATATCCAGAGTTAGGCAAGGGCTCTGGTTGGGGAATGGAGGCACCTATTCATCTCTAAATCTTTAACCTAGAATTGCTCCTGCCTAAAGGAAATATGAAGAAAAAGTGTGGAGCAGAGACTGAAGGAAAGGCCATCCAGAGACTTCTCTACCTGTGGATCCATCCTATATACAGATACCAAACCCAGACACTAACAGTGGATGAAAGAAGTGCTTAATGACAACAGCCTGATACAACTGTCTCCTGAGAGCCTGAAAGGCTCTGCCAAAGCCTGACAGATACAGAGGAGGATGCTCACAGCCAACCATTGGACTGGGTCTGGGGTTCCCACTGGGGGAATTAAAGGACTGAAGGAGCTGAAGGGTTTTGCAACCCCATAGGAAGAATAATATCAACCAACCAGGACCCCCCCCAAGTTCCTAGGGACTAAACCACCAACCAAAGAATACATATGGAGGAACCTATGCCTCCAGCTGCATATGTAGCAGAGGATGGCCTTGTTGGACATCAATGGGAGGAGAGTTCCTTGGTCCTGTGAAGGCTCGATGCCCCAAGGTAGGAGAATGCCAGGGCAGAGAGGCAGGAGGGAGTAGATGGTGGATGTTGGAGCACCCTCATAGAAGCAGGGGGGGAGGGATGGGATAGGGGGTTTCCAGACAGGGAATTGGGAAAGGGGATAGCACTTGAAATGTAAATAAATATAACATCCAATAAAAAGAAAGAAAGAAAGAAAGAGAGAGAGAGAGAGAGAGAGAGAGAGAGAGAGAGAGAGAGAGAGAGAGAGAGAGAGGAAGGAGGGAAGGAAAAAAGAAAGAAATGAAGGAATGAAGGAAGAAAGAAAGAAAGAAAAAGAAAGAAAGAAAGAAAGAAAGAAAGAAAGAAAGAAAGAAAGAAAGAGGGAGAGAAAAGGAAAAAATACCCTGGAGATCAATCTTCTCCTAGCAGCCTTCAGATGAATACGTTGAATTCTCAGCTCCTCCTGAGAATTGCCTGCGTGGACTCTACCATAGTCATACCTTGATGATAATGGCCTGAACGTCTGAACCTGTAAGCGAGCCCCAATGAAATATTATCCTTATCAGAGTTGCCTTGATCATGGTGTCTGTTCAAAGCAGTAAAACCCTAACTAAGATAGCTCCAAATATTTCCCATCCCAGATGAGAAATGACAATTATAGAAAAACTGATGGTAGATATGATAGAGAAAAACAAAACCCACTAAAGAAGTGATTTGAACGCTATTTGGATTCTACTTACTAATGAACTATTCTAGATAGCTTTCCAGGTTACTAGTAAATAAATAAGTGATGTATTCCAAAAAAAATCAAACTGGTCCCATATTAAAGTGATGTTTTAGCAAAGAAAAATTTTCAATAAATATGATTTAAAGTAAAAGCACTGGAAATTGCATTGAGAAAAGTATATTAACTGAAACAAAAATATCACCAGAGAAGATCAATGACATATTTGAACAAACAGAAGATTTGGTGAATTTAAAATTGCAACAATTGAAATTATACAATATAAAGAAGAGAAATAAAAAGAACTCTTAGAGAATAATAGGCCAAAACAGAAAAAATATAGCTTCAAATGTAGTCATGTTGTTCAGTTTTGTCATTACCAAGGCTGAATATCTGAGAAAACAGTATAAAGGGAGAAATTTTTTATTTTATCCAAAGTTTCAGAGAATTATGTCCATGCTTTCTGGGTACCATATCCTTGAGGAAATAAAGCCAAGTCTATAGCAAAGGATTTCTTTATGTCCTTGCAACAGATAAAAGGAAGAGTCTAAAAACCAAGTATATGTACAGCCTTCAAAGGCAAACCTACTTCATATACCCAAGCCCTACTGCTTATAGATTCCAGAGTCTACCAAAATATTGGCATCACTGGGGAAAATTGTTCAATAAATGAGCCCTGGGGAGATATTTTTTATTCAAACCATAACAAAAATATACAAAATGTGATCTATCATTACAGTAGAATATGTTTCAGCATAAAGGAACAATTGGAATATTAATTCAATATGATTACAACCTTTGAACTCCAGTGCTCCAATAGAGTCTGGCAGGTAGCTCAGGATGGTAAAATGCTTGCCACACAAGCATGGATACCTGAGTTCAATGTCAAAAACTTCCTATGAAAAGCCAAATGTGTTTGCAATGTCTTTACTGCAAAGATGGATTTGGCTAGACAGACTCTGAGGCTTACTAGCCAGCAAGTCTATCCTACTTTGTAAGCTTTGACCATGTCTCAGAAAAATGAGGTGGATGGTATATGAATAATAACACCCAGAGATAACCTCTGACCTCTACATGTATATAAAGACACACACACAAACGCACACGCGCACACACACACACACACACACACACAAACACACACACATTCTCTAATACAAATTTTAAGATGTATTAGGGCTTTTTGTATATTCCTTTTATTATTGTTTTTAATTAGTTATTTTATTTATTTACATTCCAAATATTGCCCCCCTTTTGGTCCCTTTCCCAGAGTTCTTCACCTCATCATTTTTCCACATTGCCTCTGACAGTGTGCTTCCCTCATCTACCCACCCCCACTCACCACACACACACACACACACACACACACACACACACACACACACACACACACACACACGGCATTCCCTTCACCTGGGGCATCAAGTCTCTACAGGATTTTAATTCCAAACCCTTTTCATGACCTAGGGAGACATAAACAAATGTCTACCCAAGCAAGGACACTAACAGTAGACCAAAGAAATGATCCTACTGAAGACTAGCTCCATGAACCAATGAGTTTACTGAGTCATTTACAGAAACATGCGGGAAGGGTTATGCACAGGAATATGACTCTAAGGAAGCTGTATGATTGAAAAAGTCCATGCCAGCACACACGATAACTCCTATAAGTTGCATCACTGAGTGCTGTGTAACTTGCAGACGGCTCTACCAAAACCAGTCTCTTCTTCAGCCATAGTTTATTGTTTGGTTGACCTTTAGGATGACCCATGTGAGTCATGGAACTTTCTGATTTTCCCGAGTCTTATGAGCCACTTTCTTTCTCTAAGGGAGAATATTTCATCTCAGAGGAAATAGATATGTAATAACAACCCCTTCCCTCCAACTCTTACATTTTTTTATGCCCCCTCATCCGGTGATGGGTGTGTGTGTGTGTGTGTGTGTGTGTGTGTGTGTGTGTGTGTGTGTATGTGTGTGTGTGTGTGTCTTATCTGTGGGCCACTTTGCCACTACAAAATTCAATTATTTTCAGTAGCTTTGATAATTTTGGGTCTCAGTAGTTACCGCTGCCCACTGAAAACTAAATAAATAAATAATAGATAGATAGATAGATAGATAGATAGATAGATAGATAGATAGATAAAGTCTCTCCATAACTGAACTAATGGGGGACTGTAAAATATCTAGAAGTCAATTTGAAAGAACATCACACCTATTTAACAATACAATATCAGCTACTTCCCCACTGGGATATATGACCTCTCCATACATGAGCTTTTTCTCTAAAGTACAGGACCAGACTTGAGTCCCTACCTATGAAACAGGCCTTAAGTCTAACCAGAACGTAATTGGCTGCACCCATTAATGCTATGGCACTATTATATCAACAGGCATCCTTTCTGGGAGGTTGGTGGTGTAGCATACAAGGGTAACTAAACAGCCTGCTTCGTATCTTCTGGCACTACAAACACCAACAAACATGAAAGACTTTTCCAGCTCACAAGTTGTATGACAACACGTACAGAGGAGCTTCAGCAGTGGAGACATACCATGTGGTTCTAGCATACAGTCACCAGCAGGGTTCACAGCCTTTTGTGGGTAAAGGGTCTCAGGTATATCCCTGGCCAACAATGTTTAAAGAGGTAACCCATCCCTGCCACTGAAATTTTCAACGAACAACATTACAGCTCTCCAGAGATTCTTTTTTCTCTCGTGATTTGTGACTTCACTCCACCCTTTACCTGATTTTTTTATTATCCTTCTAGATGCCATTCCAAATCAATAAATACTCAAAAGTTTCTATAATATAATGAGCTCTCTTTTCAAAGAATAGAAAGGATCTCCATAAGACCTATCTCAGTCTTGGGATCCAGTAGTTGCTGGGATACATTTTAACTAGGCCAATACAGCATGGAAATATCCTATTATTTGGAATAATCATTTTCTCAAAGGAGCAATGTTGGGCACAGAAGCAACTATGGCAAGACCTTCCATAAACACACTATAGTCTATAGCCATTCTTCATGAGCTATCTCATTTTCTCATCCTGGGACACTGCCACAAAACTTTCCACCACTGATGAGCTTGGTAATGTTGGTTTATATTTCTCAGACTGGCCAGGCATAAAGAATAAGAGGCACATTCTTGCCTGCTTTATCTGAGGCTAAAGTGGGTCTAGATCGGACAAGCTTTGTGTCAAAATCATGGCTTTTGCCTCTCCTTCAGTTGCACCTGGGTTCATCAAAATATCATCCCAAAACTCCACTAGCAGTGACAAGATGTCTGTCGTTACCCATGAGAGCCAGTGGGTTAGAAACTGGTCTTCTTTTCATTGCCTCAGATTACATTGTCTTTGGAAAGGTAATTCTATTGTAGAATTGATAAAGATCTTTTCCCAATCTGTTGGTTGCCGTTTTGTCCTAACAACAGTGTCCTTTGCCTTAGCATTCAGACCGATCCTGTCTGTCTCAGCATTATGTGCCAGGCTACAAAACCTCTTTCTGAATTCAAGCAATTCTGGTAAAAAGTATTCCATAATTACCATCATTTCTTGCACTAGGCCATCATTGACACCTCCATCTGCATGATGCACTGTGTATTTTTCCTTTTTCTATATTAAAGGTCAGACCTTGGGAATATATTTGATCATTTCTACCTTGTTCTCTACTCTTACTGTCCAATTCTTCCCATGGGTTCCAGATTTTTGGAACCCAAGCAAGATCTCTAGTACAGAACTAATTTGAATTCTCCTCTCCCTTGCATCCTGCCAGCTGAAAGGAATGGCAAGCCAACACCGCCATCTCGCGTTCTGCTTTTTCAGGTCTTCCTGCCAAATCAGAGGCTGTTGTGGAGAACAATACTGGCTTGTCTCTCGTTATAATTTCTCCCTTACAGAGAAAGTTCTTTCCAGAAAACAGCTGATCCTCAGTTGCACATCATCACCCACAGCAAAAGTCATACAGGTGCCACCATAGCCTGCTGATCATTGCAGCCCATGCATACTACTTCCAAGTGTTGAATTATACTCTGCTCTGTGAGTCCGGTTTGGACACCAATTGTGTTGTGTGACTTTTCCTAGCAAGACATAGACAAATGTCTATTAATCCCAGACAGGATACTAATGACAAACAAAAATAAAATCCACCCAACTCTAGCTTGATGAACCAACAAGATCAGGCTTATGGGTTATTCATAAGACCCTGAGTGATGCACAACAGTCTGCATCACCCACAAAGTCCACACCAGCATGAGGTTGACTCACACAAGCTACATCCCCAGAACTTTTTGCCCAATATATATTTTTAATGTAAAGCCCATTCCATTTGATCAAGATATATCAGACTTCAAATTAACTACACCTTTGATAAGTAATCTTCACAAACCACCTCACCTCCCCATTCCTGTTACTTGGGCAGTCTTTTACATGTTAGATGCTATGAGATTTAAATGGAATCATGCTTCAATCACACAGCACAGAGTTTCTCAGAGCAGTTACTTTATGAACTTTTACTTACTAGACAGTACAAATAGCAAAGAACAAGACAAAGGTTGTAGACATAATGGGAAGAGGGTATTGTGGGGTTCTAATATAAAAGTCAAGCACTATGTAAGTTTATAGCAAGGCGGCATTGTACCATGTCAATGGAAAAACAGTCTTTTTCAGGATAGTCATTCAAAAATGAAGGTAGACTTGAAAGACTAAGGTAGTTTTCTCACAAAGAGAATGCAAACCATTTTACTAATATTCTCTGCAGGATTGTTATGCTATAAGGCAAATGTGAAGAACTGTGGGCAATTATAACCGAAGACCAGAAAGGTAAATGAAATTTGTTTTCTGATATCTCTTGAAGTATGGTACTCATACATGACAGTAAAAATAGTTACAAAATAAATATAACTTCAGGTTTTTTCTAACAGTTGTTTTGGTCATCTGGTATGTGGTCTTTTTCTGTGGATTAATGACAATAGAAATAGTGTTTAGAAAAGTGGAAAATCATTATACTTGATTATTTGAACCAGAGCGAAAATGAAAACTACCATGAATGTTAGCATGTTTCCCAAATTCCACATGGAATTGGATGTATTGTGCTCCAATGGAACTCTGAAATGAGGTCAACTTCTGGTAGGTCACACGACTAACTCTATTAAGCCACTGTTCTGTAATCAGCTCCATATGTGGCACCCTTCTGCTGGGTAATTTTGTATTCAGCTTTAAAATGTTATGAAAATGTAAAATGTTGGAATAAGAGATCCTATAATATTTTTAAATTCAAGATGAAAATATGAAAAGTGATTCAAAATATGAAAACAAAATATCCCTTCACAAAGAACATACCATAAAATTGTGATAATCACTTCAAAAGAAAAAGAAAACTCCTTGCAATACAGGGGTCTTGACTAATGGTCAAGAAAATTGCTAGAAGGTATTTTGGAGCCAAATGCAGATATTTAAATCTCAAAGAGGTTGCTTTATATAATTATTGGTCATGTATTAAATATGGTCATTGTGTAAAAGTCATTAAAGAAAATATCCATGTTGAATAATGTGCAAGTTTCATATGTCTGTAGCTAATTTTTAAATGGTTCAGCAAAATGTGTATGTGATTTTTGCATAACAGAAAATGAATGGAGGAAAGGGGATAATGGCTGCAGGGAAAGAAGGAAAGCAAAGACAGGGAAAGAGAAAGACAAAGAAGAAACAATAAGAACAGCAAAATCTTAACCATTGCGGGCCAGGGTTTATCTGTATTCCTAGCATGTTCAAGGCCCTAGAATCAGCCCCCAACATTCAGGTAAAAACGGTAACAGATACTAAATTTGAGTAGACACAGATGGGGTTTTTTTCTAATTTCTTTTGAAGTACTCTCGCCACTTGAAATTTCTCAAAGAAAGTATTCTAGCCTTATTAAATCTAATATCGACCTAAAATAGAATGGTATGAATTAATAAAAGAATGATATAAAGGACAATGAGGCTTATGAAATTTCAATGCATGTGTTCTAAATAGGTACCAGTTTTTTTTTTAAATCTGAAATTACAACTTGAATCCTTTGTCTTCAAAGGTCGTACTAGCAGTGTACAGCTATACACATGTTCCTTGGGTATGATGACCTCAATCTCATCCTAAAACTATTTCTGTGTGCCTGCATGATAATCTCATTGTGGTCTTACTATGAAGCCTTGTGCTGGAGTGTACTGTGAACATTTAACAGAACTTAGCATTTCTAGGAGAAACTAATACTACTCACATTTATATTTTTTCAGTCAAAAGCCAAACTAATTTCTGTTTAAATGACAAGCTAGGATTAGATCAAGCCGTGAAACCAAAGTTATGCAACACAATGCTCAGGGAGGCAAGAGGAAAGATGAGCATAACTTTCACTAATGAATATATTTTTTGTGACCCAATGCACTGAGACCCGTAGAGAAGCGAAAAAGCCTGTGTGTAGATAAAAATACATTAATTTCTGTAAATATTGCTCAGTGTATGCTTTCCTTTTGTGAATTGTGACCCAGGCTGCCAATGCACACTACATACAAATGCATTTACTTCATGAATACAGTACTTCCCATAAAACTATTTCAGTTTGCTTTAACATGAGAATCAAATTTCTGAACTCTCTTATTATATAAAATGAACTTCAGTTAAGGAAGTACATACATATTTATACACAGTAGGATTGGGGTATATTAGTCAAAAAAGAGTGTTTAATGTGGTATTCCAAACTTCTCTACAAACACTTTGGACTGTGTATTTTACTCAAGAAAGTTACTGAAATCTGTGCAAAGATCTGAAGTATAGTTTAAAGGATGAACCTATGAGAGAGCAAACGAGTCACGGGATGATTTTTTAAAGTTAGAAACAAGGTAAATTATGAAAAATGACTATCACCGATGAAAGAACCATGGGATAGAGAGAAATATTTACCACTTTTACAGTTCTAGAGAACTGCAGATAAACAAAAAACACTTGGGAAGTTTCTGGAATAGAAACTGGAACTCTGAGTGTCCTATCTGTTGATATAAACATACTATGGACACTCCTTCATAACTTCCTTTACTTAGAAACTGTCTTTAGAATTCATGTCTAATATTTAAGTAACATCTGAGTTAATCTAAAAATCATAATAATTAGAAGTGTCCCAGATGGAACTATCTGGATAAGAAGTTGCTTCTTCTGACCCTCCACAAGTATACAAGCATACAAGCAAAGACTGCAAACAGCTCTTAACTATATAAATGTTGTGATAAATGGGAGACTGGATCTGGTCCCTTATAACTGAAAATCTAACACCTTGCAACTCCAGTAAATTGAAAGTAATAAAAGGATGGGAATTTGTGGTCTTGAAACTAGTTCATTTTCAGCCCTAGGGAATATAATTCATCTCAATTTTTAAACTTACTTTTGCTCAGAAAGGCAAATAATTCTTAAACTTCTCCTTCCTATAAGCTCTTATGATGTCTTATTATGGCCAGATAATAGTATATAATAATGGTGAGAAGTATATGTCTTGAGGCCATGTCAGGGAGGGGAGCAGTATCCCACTCTAGCAGGCACTCCCTGGGAACACACTGGCCATTCCTGCCAAGGAAGCACATAGATTAACTACAAATTTTCACCCACCCTCCATTCCTACAAGTCCACTCTCATATCATCATCCCAGCTCTGCAGCAGAACACCTGCTGCAGCCTCCATTATCCCTGTGCCAAGAACCAGTGCATCACACGGATTTTCCCCTCTAAAATTCCTTCTCTTAGATCATTGTTTTTTTCCCAGCTTCAAATGTCAGCAGCTACTTCCTAGGAATGCACAGGCCACAAGGACCAGGAAAGCAAGTAGGCTAACTACAGATCTTGACTTTTCCATCTATCCATCCAAGTCAAATCACTCAGTCTTAAGCCCACCTCTTTAGCAAACCTGCAGCTGCTGCCTCTCTTCTTACCCTGTCCCTATTCCAAGGGGATCCTGAGAGAATACCTGCTTTCCATCATCTTGTGAAACCCCTCTACTAAGTCTCCCACCTCACCTCCAGCCTATCCCCATTCCTTATATCTCAGATCCCAATACCAAAAAGTACACTTTACATGGAACCCTTAGTACACGTATCTATCAAGGCCACAGAAGATTTTCCTACAGGGAACACACAGCTACCACGCTCCCATAAGAACCAGCAGCAGAAGAGGAGGAGGAGGAGGAGGAGGAGGAGGAGGAGGAGGAGGAGGAGGAGGAGGAGGAGGAGGAAGAAGAAAAAACAAAACATCCAGCCAATGCAGATAAGATATTCGACCTAAAGTTATAATCTTCCCAATCTTTGATACCTAGATGCGAATGTTAAAAAAAAAAAAAAAACAATAACAGCCCAGCACACCTACCACAGAAGGCCATTAATATACCAATGTTTGAAGAACAAGAAAAAGACCTTAATATCTATGCCTCAAATACAATTAAGTTTGTAAAAGAAACACTACTACAGCTTAAATCATATATTGGCACTCACATACTGATGATGGGAGAATTCAGTAAGCCATTCTGATCAATAGACAGGTCATCCAAACAAAAATTAAACAGAGGCATTGTAACTAATATTTTAAACCAAAACGATTTCAAAGATACTTACAGAACTTTTCACCCAAACACAGAAGAATACACCTTCTTCTCAGCACACTATGGAACATTCTCCAAAATTAACCACATGCTCAGATATAAAGCATATCTCAACAACAAAAAAATTGAAATAATACCATGTATTCAAATTATTTACCACATATTAATATTGGATATCAACAACAACAAAAAGCTTACAAACTCATGAAAATGGATCAACACAGAAATTAAGGAAGAAGTCAAATACTCTCTAGAGCTAAATGAAAATGAATATGCAACATATCCAAACTTATGGGAAGCAATGAAGGCTGTTCTAATAGGGAAGTAGATATCACTAAGTGCATACATAAGAGATCTCATACTAGCAACTTAACAGCACATCTGAAAGCTCCAGAACGAAAAGAAAAGTATTGCACCTGAAAAGAGTAGTTGGCAAGAAATAATCAAACTCAGGCAGAAATGAATAAAATATAAATGAAGAGAAAAATACAAAGAATCAATGAAACAAAGAGTTGATTCTTTGAGAAATATCAAAAAGATCAACACACCTTTGAAGTAAAAAGTAAAAAAGGTATAGATAGATAGATGATAGATAGATAGATAGATAGATAGATAGATAGATGATAGATAGATAGATAGATAGATGATAGATAGATAGATGATAGATAGATGATTGATAGATAGATTAGATGATAGATAGATAGACAGATAGATGATAGATAGATAGATAGATAGATAGATAGATAGATAGATAGATAGATGATAGATAGATAGATAGATAGATAGATAGATAGATAGATAGATAGATAGATAGATATGCACCTTGGATATGTCATGTGATATAGATTCACATTATGTTTTTCTGAGGCAAGACCCATGGGAGAGCACATGATGTTTGGAGAAATTAAAAAGAAGACTCAACAGACAGTGATGGAGCACTTTGCATAGCTAGCTTTGCAACGCTTTGGTGGCCTCACACATCTTTGTCTTTGCTGACATTTACTTTGTTGAGAGAGGCATAGCAGAGAAATTTTCCTGCCATCCTACCTAGTCTTGATCACTCCCACTGACTCATGCCAATTTGGTAGAAACCTGGCTGTTTGTGATGGATGGAGCCACCAGTGCTGATCCTGTTTGTTATCATGACATTATTAAACTGGACTGCTCATATCCTGATAAACAGAGATTAAAATCTCAAAATGATACTTCTAAATAGGTCTGCATCCCTTTGTCCTATTTACTACGTTTGGACGTTGGGCTAGAAGAGGGGTGGGTGTGAGATCAAAGTATTTGAGAACCCTTACTAAAAGTATGTTTTTAAAAAAAACCTAAGTCTATGAACCTTTATCCAAATTAAGTAAATGGCAGAGGAAAACACCGTATTAATAAAAATCAGAAACAAAAGGGGGGACATAGTAACAGACACTGAAGAAATATAGAGATAATAAGGACATGCATTAAAAATCTGCACTCCATCAAAATGGAAAACCTTAAAAAATGGATTATTTTCTAAATAGGTACCACCGACCAAAGATTATCACATCAGATAAGCAATTTAAATTGATATAAGAGTGAAGTGGACATTTTTTGTTTCTTTGGAGACACAGTTGTGTCATGTAATGTTTTTGTTTTGTTTTGTTTTGTTTTGTTTTGTTTTGTTTTTGGAAACTGTCTTATGAAAGGATGTTTTGCCGAGGTAATCACATGGGAGGATGTTTTGCTAAGAATATACACATAGTGGATTTTTTTGGAAGCTGCCTGGAAAGGGGGCATATAATGTTTTGCTAGAGCAGACACTTGAGAGAACATGTGATATTTGAAAGGATATAAAAGACAGTGGATGCTGTGGCATTTGTACATGTTGCCAATCTTTGTGGGTCATCATTGTGCTTTGCCAACAAAGATGTGGCATTCTTTAGCCTTGCCTTATTCATGGATCATCTTTTTAATGATTTCATGGAGAGAAATGCATGAAGAACTTGTAAAACTCTGGTGTCTTCTTGCTTTCACAGACTCAGGCCAATTGGCAGAACCATGTAGTTTCTTCTGGATTGAACTGTCATTTGTAATTTGTTAATGGTGTTTCTGAGTGGATCGAGCTGCCACTGCTAATTCATATGAACTAAACTGCTAATATCCTGACAATAAAGATTAGAATTACCCCCCCAAAGAACTATTTCTAAACAGGTCCACATCGTCCTTTGCCCTATTAACCTTTCCTTTCCACTTCCACTGCTGGATGAAGGGCTAGAAGGGAGGTTAAAGAATTTAAAAACCTTTATTAAAGAAGGTTTTTAAAAATATCTAAGCCAACTTATAACACCAGAGGAAGAAAATTGGACTGTAAAA
This sequence comes from Rattus rattus, assembly GCF_011064425.1. Taxonomy (NCBI): domain Eukaryota; kingdom Metazoa; phylum Chordata; class Mammalia; order Rodentia; family Muridae; genus Rattus; species Rattus rattus. Next base: position 121,859,214 of record NC_046154.1, on the reverse strand, counting down.
TAACCCAATCTCCCACCCCAAAATGCTCACAGCTAAAACAGAATTCTAACGGACTTTAAAGGGAGAATTAACATGAATATTCCTCAAATTATTCCACAAAATTGAAACAAAAGAAGCATTGACCAACTGATTTTATGAGACCAGATGTAACATGATAACCAAAGCACATAACTCAATAAAAAAAAGAGAGTTACAGACCAATTTCTCTTATGAAGATATATGCAAAAATACTCAATAAAATATTTGCAACCAAATGCAAGAACACATCAAAAAACTCAACTACCATGATCAAATAGATTTGAGCCCAGAGGAGCAGAAAGAGCTCAACATATAAAAAGTTCAGTTAAGTGTAATCCACCATATAAATAAACTGAAATAAAAAAAAACAAGACCATTTCTTTTTTTGTTTGTTTGTTTTGTTTTGTTTTTTTGTTTTTCCAGGTGTTTTTTAAAATTTTGTTATTAGATATATTTCTTTACTTACATTTCAAACGTTATTCCCCTTCCCGATTTTCTGTGCATAACCCCCATTCCCTCCCCTCCACCTCCCCCATACGGGTATTCCCCAAATACATCCCCCTTCTTGCTCAACCCCCCATATTCCCTTGCACTGGGGGTCCAACCTGGGCAGGACCAAGGGTTTCCCCTTCCACTGGTGCCCCAGTAAGGCTATTCTCTGCTACATATGCAGTTGGAGCCCTGGGTCAGTCCATGTATAGTCTTTCGGTAGAGGTTTAGTCCCTGGAAGCTCTGGTTGGTTGGCATTGTTGATCTTAGGGGGTTGAAAGCTCCTTCAGCTCTTCAATCCTTCCTCTAATTTCCCTAAACGGGATCCAGTTCTCAGTTCAATGATTTGCTCCTAGCATTGACCTCTCTATTGGACATGCTCTGGATGTGTCTCTCAGGAGAGATCTATATCCAGTCCCTTTCAGCATGCATTTTTAGCTTCATCAATCTTATCTAGTTTTGGAGGTAATACATATATAGGTCACATGTGGGTCAGGCTCTGAATGGCCATTCTTTAGTTGCTGTGCTAAACGTGGCTCCCATATCCCCTCCTATGGATTTTTTTCCCCATTTAAGAAGGAGTGGGAGCATCTGCATTTTGGTCATCTGCTTCTTGAGCTTCCTGTGATCTGTGAATTGCATCTTGGGTAATCGAGCTTTATGGCTAACATCCACTTATCGATGAGTGCATACCAAGTGTGTTTTTCTGTGATTGGGTTACCTCACTCAGGATGATATTTTCTAGTAAATTCCATTTGCCTATGAATTTCATGAAGTCATTGTTTTAGATAGCTGAGTAGTTCTCCATTGTGTAGATGTACCACATTTTTTTAATCCACTGCTCTGTTGAAGGTCATCTTGGTTCTCCAGCTTCTGGCTATTATAAATAAGGCTGCTATGAACATAGTGCAGCATGTGTCTTTGTTGTTATGTTGGAGCATCTTTTGAGTTTATGCCCAAGAGAGGTATAGCTGAGTCCTCAGGTAGTGCAATGTCCAACTTTCTAAGGAAGCTCCAGACTGATTTCCAGAGTGGTTGTATCAGTTTGCAATCCCACCAACAATGGAGGAGTGTTCCTCTTTCTCCACATCCTCACCAGCATCTGCTGTCACCTGATTTTTTTCTTAGCCATTCTGACTGATGTGAGGTGTAATCTCAGGGTTGTTTTGATTTGCATTTCCCTGATGACTAAGGATGCTGAACATTTCTTTAGGTGCTTTATGGACATTAGATAATCCTCACCTGAGAATGTTTTGTTGAGCACTGTACCCCATTTTTAAGAGGGTTATTTGGCTCTCTGGAGTCTAACTTCTTGAGTTCTTTATATATTTTGGATATTAGCCCTCTATCAGAGGTAGGATTGGTAAAAATCCTTTCCCAATCTGTTGGTTGTTGTTTTGTCCTAATGACAGTGTCTTTTGCCTTACCGAAGCTTTGCAGTTTTATGAGATCCCATTTGCCAATTCTTGATCTTACAGCATGAGCCATTGGTGTTTTGTTCAGGAAATTTTCTGCAGTGCCCATGTGTTCCAGATGCTTCCCTAGTTTTTCTTCTATTAGTTTGAGTGTATCTTGTTTGATGTGGAGGTCCTTGATCCACTTGGACTTAAGGTTTGTACATGGTGATAAGAATGGATCAATTTGCATTCTTCTACATGCTGACCTCCAGTTGAACCAGCATCATTTGTTGAAAATGCTTTTTTCTTCCATTGGATGGTTTTAGCTCCTTTGTCAAAGATCAAGTGACCATAGGTGTGTGGGTTCATTTCTGGGTCTTCGATTCTGTTCCACTGATCTATCTGCCTGTCTCTGTACTACCACCATACAGTTTTTATGACTATTGCTCTGTAGTACTGCTTGAAGTCAGGGATAGTGATTCCCCCAGAAGTTCCTTTATTGGTGAGTATAGCTTTCGCTATTCTGGATTTTTTTGTTATTCCAAATGGATTTGCAAATTGCTCTTTCTATCTGTATAAAGAATTGAGTAGGAATTTTGATGGGGATTGCATTGAATCAGTGATCGCTTTTGGCAAAAATGGCCATCTTTACTATATTAAATTCTCCCAATCCATGAGCATGGATGATCTTTCCATTTTCTGAGATCTTCCTCAATTTCTTTCTTCAGAGACTTGAAGTTCTTGTCATACAGATCTTTCACTTGCTTGGCTAAAGTTACACCAAGATATTTTATATTATTTGGGACTATTTTGAAGGGTGTCATTTCCTTCATTTCTTTCTCAGTCTGTTTATTCTTTGAGTAGAGGAATGGTACTGATTTGTTTGAGTTAATTTTATACCCCAACCGTTTTCTCAAATTGTTTTATTAGGTTAAGTAGTTCTCTGGTGTAACTTTTGGGGTCACTTAAGTACACTATCATATCATCTGCAAATAATGATATTTTTATTTCTTCCCTTCCAGTTTGTATCCCTTTGACCTCCTTTCACTGTCTGATTGCTCTGGCTAGGACATCAAGTACTATATTAAATAAGTAGGGAGAGAGTGGGCAGCCTTGTCTAGTCCCTGATTTTAGTGGGATTGCTTCAAGTTTCTCTCCATTTAGTTTGGTGTTAGCTACTGGTTTGCCATATATTGCTTTTACTATGTTTAGATATGGACCTTAAATTCCTGATCTTTCCAGGACTTTTGTCATGAAGGGGTGTTGAATTGTGTCAAATTCTTTCTCATCATCTGATGAAATGATCATGTGGTTCTTATCTTTGAGTTTGTTTATAAAGTGGATTACATTGATTGGTTTTCGTATATTAAATGATCCCTGCATCCCTGGGCTGAAGCCTACTTGATCATGATGGATGATCGTTTTGATGTGTTCTTGGATTCGGTTTGCAAGAATTTTATTGAGTAGTTTTGCATCAATATTCATAGGGGAAATTTATCTAAAGTTCTCTTTCTTTGTTGGGTCTTTTTGTGGTTTCAGTATAACAGTAATTGGGGCTTCATAGAAGGAATTTGGTAGTTCTCCATCTGTTTCAATTTTGTGGAATAGTTTGGACAGTATTGGTATGAGGTCTTCAATGAAGGTCTGATAGCATTCTGCATTGCACCCATCTGGACCTTGGATCCTTTTGGTTGGGAGACTTTTAATAACTGCTTCTATTTCTTTAGGAGTTATGGAGTTGTTCAGATGGTTTATTTGTTCTTGATTTAACTTTGGTACCTGGTAACAGTCGAGAAAATTGTGTATTTCCTCCAGATTTTACAGTTTTCTTGAATATAGGCTTTTATAGTAGGATCTGAAGATTTTTTTAATTCTTCAGATTCTGTTGTTATGTCTCTCTTTTCATTTCTGATTTTGTCACTTTGGATACAATCTCTGTGACCTCTGGTTATTCTGGCTAATGGTTTGCCTATCTTATTGATTTTCTCAAAGAACCAGTCCTTGACTTTGTTGATTCTTTGTATAGTCCTTTTCGTTTCTATTTGGTTGATTTCAGCTCTGAGTTTGATTATTTCCTGCCTTCTACTACTCTTGGGTTTATTTCTTTCTTTTTGTTTTAGAGCTTTTAGGTGTACTGTCAAGCTGCTGACATATACTCTCTCCTGTTTCTTTTTGCAGGTACTCAGAGCTATGAGCTTTCCTCTTAGTACTGCTTTGATTGTGTTCCATAAGTTTTGGAATGTTGTGTCTTCATTTTCATTAAATTCTAAGAAATCTTTAATTTCTTTCTTTATTTCTTCCTTGATCAGGTTATCATTGAGTAGAGCATTGTTCAACTTCCAGGTATATGTGGGCGTTCTTCCCATATTATTATTGAAGACCAGCTTTAGCCCGTGGTGGTCTGATAGGATGCATGGGATTATTTCTATCTTCCTGATTGAGGCCTGTTTTGTAACTGTTTATATGATCAGTTTTGGAGAAGGTTCCATGAGGTGGAACCTTCTGTTTTAGGATGGAATGTTCTATAAATATCTGTTAAGTTCATTTGGTTCATAACTTCTGTTAGTTTCTCTACATCTCTGTTTAATTTCTGTATCCATGATCTTTCAATTGATGAGAGTAGGGTGTTTAAATCTCCTACTATTATCGTGTGAGGTGCAATGTGTGCTGTGAGCTTTAGTAAGGTTTCTTTTATGAATGTAGATGCCCTTGCATTTGGAGCATAGATATTTAAAATTGAGAGTTCATCTTGGTGGATTTTTCCTTTGATGACTATGAAGCATCCTTCCTAATCTTTTTTAATGATTTTTGGTTGACAATCAATCTTATTTGATATTAGAATGGCAAAACCAGCTTGTTTCTCCAGGCCATTTGCTTGGAAAGTTGTTTTCCAGCCATTTACTCTGAGGTAGTGTCTGACCAGAAAAGAAATTCCTCCTGTCACATAATAATCAAAACACCAAATGCACAAAACAAAGAAAGAATATTAAAAGCACTAAGGGAAAAAGATCAAGTAACATATAAAGGCAGACCTATCCAAATTACACCAGACTTCTCACCAGAGAATATGAAAGCCAGAAGATCCTGGGCAGATGCAATATAGACCCTAATAGAATGCAAATGCCAGTCTAGGCTACTATATCCAGCAAAACTCTCAATTAATATAGATGGAGAAACCAAGATATCCCATGATAAAAGCTAATTTATACAATATCTTTCCACAAATCCAGCTCTATGAAGGATAATAGATGGAAAACTCCAACACAAGGAAGGAAATTATACCCTAGAAAAAGCAGAAGTAATATCCTTGCAACTGAACCAAAAGAAGAGAGCCACACAAACATTAATTCCACCTCTAACAACAAAAATAACAGGAAAGAACAATTACTTTTTCTTAATATCTCTCAACATCGATGGACTGAATTCCCCCAATAAAAAGACATACACTAACTGACTGGATATGTAAACAAGAATCAGCATTTTGCTGCATATAGGAAACTCACCTCGGTGACAAAGGCAGACACTACCTAAGAGTAAATGGCTGGCAAAATTTTTTCCTGCCAAATGGTCTCAAGAAAATAAAAGTTGTAGCCATTCTAATATCAAATAAAACTGTCTTTCAAACAAAATTTATCAAAAAAAAAAAAAAAAAGGTAAGGAAGGACAAAAGGAAAAATCAACAAAGACAAACTCTTAATTCTGAACATCTCCAAATAGAAGGGCACCAAATTTATAAAAGAAACTTTACTAAACCTCAAGGAACACATTACACATCACACAATAATAGTGGGAGACTTCAACACCCCACACCCATCAATGGACAGAACATGGAAACAGAAACAAAACAGAGAAACAGTGAAATTCATGGATGTTATGAACTAAATGGATTTAACAGACATCCATAGAACATTTCATCCTAAAACAAAAGAATACACCTTCTTCTCAGCACCTTATGGTACCTTCTCAAAAACTGACCATATAATTGGTCACAAAACAGGCCTTAACAGATACAAGAAGATTGAAATAATCTCGTGCATCCTATCAGATCACCACAGACTAAGGCTTCAATAACAACAATAACACTCATGGAAGCTGAACAACACTCTTCTCCACAATAACTTGGTATAGGAAAAAAGAAAGAAAGAAATTGAAGACTTTTTAGAATTTAATGAGAATAAAGCACAACATACCAAAAGATATGGGACACAATGAAAGCAGTGCTAAGAGAAAAACTCAAAACTCTGAGTGCCTCCAAAACAAATGGGAAAAAGCATACACTAGCAGCTTGACAACACACCTAGAAGAGCTAGAAAAAAAAAGCAAAAACACCCAAAAGGAGTAGATGACAGGAAATAATCAAAGTCAGAGCTGAAATCAACCAGGTAGAAACAAAAAGAACTATATGAAGAATCAAAAAAATTAAGAGTTTGTTCATTGAAAAAATCAATAATATAGCTAAAAGCAGAGGAAACAGACACAGTATCCAATTAAAATAATCAGAAAGGAAAGGGGGCCATAACAACAAAAACTGAAGAAATTCAAAAAATTATCAGATACTTCTACAAAAGCCTAAATTTAACAAAACTGGAAAATCTGGACAAAATGAACAATTTTCTACACAGATACCAGGTAAGAAAGTTAAATGAGGATCAGATAAACAATTTAAGCAGTCTCGTAACCCACAAAAAATAGAAGCAATCATTAAACGTCTCCAACATACAACAAAGACACATGCTCCACTATGTTCATAGCAGGCTTATTTATAATAGTCAGAAGCTGGAAAGAATCAGAGGCCCTTCAACAGAGGAATGGATACAGAAAATGTGGTACATCTACACAATGGAGTACTGCTCAGCTATCAAAAACAATGACTTCATGAAATTCATAGGCAAATGGAATGAACTAGAAAATATCATCCTGAGTGAGGTAAACCAATCACAGAAAAACATACTTGGTATGCACTCATCGATAAGTGGATATTAGCCAAAACGCTCAAATTACCCAATATGCAGTCCACAGACCACAGGAAGCTTAAGAAGAAGGATGATCAAAATGTGGATGCTCCCACTCCTTCTTAAAAGGGAGAACAAAAATATCCATAGGAGGGGATATGGAGGCCAAATCTAAAGCAGTGACTGAAGGAACAGCCATTCAGAGCCTGCCCCACATGTGGCCCATATATATACAGCCTCCAAAACTAGGTAAGATTGATGAAGCTAAAAAGTGCGTCCTGAAAGGGACCAGACATAGATCTCTCCTGAGAGACACATCCAGAGCACGTCCAATACAGAGGTCAATGCTAACAGCAAACCACTGAACTGAGAACAGGACCTCCTTTGGGGGAATTAGAGGAAGGACTGAAAGAGCTGAAGGGACACGCAACCCTGTAAGAAGAACAATGCCAACCAACCAGAGCTTTCAGGGACTAAACCATTACCAAAAGACTATGATGAACTGACCCAGGGCTCCAAGTGCATATGTAGCAGAGAATACTCTTGTTGGGGAAACCAGTGGAAGAGGAGGCCTTTGGTCCTGCCAATGTTGAATCACCAGTGCAGGGGAATGTTGGGAGGGGCAGTGGTAAGGGGGGATACAAGGGGAGTGAACACCCATATGGAAGGGGGAGAGGCTGGGGGCTTATGGACAGGAAACCGGTAAAGGGAACAACATTTGAAATGTAAATAAAAAAATATATCTAATAAAAAATAAAATTTCAAAAAAACAAAAAGTCTCCCAATGAAAAATAGCCCAGGACCAGATGGGTTTGGTGCAGAATTCTGTCAGATCTTCATAGAAGACCTAATATCAATACTCTTCAAACTATTCCACAAAATAGAAACAGAAGGAGCACTACCCAATTTCCTCTATGAAACCACAATTATGATTATACCTAAACCACACAAAAACCCAAGAAAGAAAGAGGACTTCAGACCAGTTTGCCTTGTGGATATCAATGCAAAAATACTCAATAAAATTCTCACAAGCCAAATCTAAGAATACATCAAAACGATCATTCACAGTTATCAAGTAGGCTTCATCCCAGGGATTCAGGGATGGTTCAATATACAGAAACCCATCAATGTGATCCACTATGTAAATAAACACAAATAAAAAGACCACATGATCATCTCATTACATGCTGAGAAAGCATTTAAGAAAATTCAACACCCTTTATGATAAAAGACTTGGAAATACCAGGAATTCAAGGCCCATACCTGAACATAATGAAAACAATATAGAGAAAGCCAATAGCCAGCATCAAACTAAATGGAGAGAAACTTGAAGCAATCCCACTAAAATCAGAAACTAAACAAGGCTACCCACTCTCTCCCTACTTATTCAAAACAGTAGTTGAAGTCCTAGCCAGAGCAATAGGACAACAAAAGGAGTTCAAAGGGATAGAAATTGGAAAAGAAGGAGTCAAAATATCACTATTTGCAGAAAATATGATAGTATACTTAAGTGGCCCCAAAAATTCCACAAGAGAACTCCTACAGCTGATAAACAACTTCAGCAAGGTGACTGGATATAAAATTAACTCAAATCAGTAGCCTTTCTCTACTCAAAAGATAAACAGGCTGAGAAAGAAATTAGGGAAATGACACCCTTCACAATAGTCTCAAATAATATAAAATACCCCAGTATGACTCTAACCAAGCAAGTGAAAGATTTGTCTGACAAGAACTTCAAGTCTCTGAAGAATGAAATTGAAGAAGATCTCAGAAGACAGATCTCCCATGTTCATGGATTGGCAGGATTAATATAGTAAAAATGGCCATTTTGCCAAAAGCAATTAACAGATTCAATGCAATCCTCATCAAAATTCCAACTCAATTCTTCATAGAGTTAGAAAGAACAATTGCTAATTCATTTGGAATAATAAAAAACATAGAATAGTAAAAACTATTCTCAACAATAAAATAACTTCTCAGGGAATCGCCATCCCTAAGCTCAAGCTTTACTACAGAGCAATAGGGATAAAAAGTGTATGGTATTAGTACAGAGATCCATAAGTTGATCAAGAGAATAGAATTGAAGTCCCAGAAATGAACCAATACTACTATGGTCACTTGATCTTTGACAAAGTAACTAAAACTATCCAGTGGAAAAAATAGCATTTTCAACAAATGGTGCTGGTTCACCTGGAGGTCAGCATGTAGAAGAATACAAATCGAACCATCCTTATCTCCTAGTATAAAGTTTAAGTCCAAATGGATCAAGGACCTCCAAATAAAACCAGATACATTCAAACTAATAGAAAAGAAAGTGGGGAAGAGCCTTGAACACATAGACACTGGGGAAAATTTCCTGAACAGAACATCAATGACTTATGGTCTAGGATCAAAAAATCGACAAATGTGACCTCATAAAATTGCAAAGCCTCTGTAAGGCAAAGAACACTGTCGTTAGGACAGAATGGCAAACAACAGTTTGGGGAAAGATCTTTACCAATCCCCCATCCAATAGAGGGCTAATATCCAGTATAAACAAGAATTCAAGAATTTACATTCCAGATAATCAAATAACCTTATTAAAAATGGGGTACAGAGCAAAATACACAATTCTCAACTAAAGAATATGGAGTGGTCATGAAACACCTGAAGAAATGTTCACCATCTTTAGTCATCAGGGAATGCAAATCAAAACAACCCTGAGATTCCCCCCTCATACCAGTCAGAGTGGCAAAAATAAAAAAACTCAGTTGACAGCAGATGCTGGCGAAGATGTGGAGAAAAAGGAACACTCCTCCATTGTTGGTGGAAAAGCTAGTACAATCATGGAAATCAGTCTGATGATTCCTCAGAAAATTGGACATAGTACTACCTGAGGACCCAGCTATACCTCTCCTGGGTATATACCCAAAGGATGCTTCAACATACAACAAAGACACGTGTTCCTCTATGTTCATAGCAGCTATTATTTATAATAGCCAGAAGCTGGAAAGAACCCAGATGACACTCATCAGAGGAATGGATACAGAAATTGTGGTACATCTACACAGTAGAATACTACTCAGCTATTAAAAACAATGACTTCATGAAATTCGTAGGCGAATGGATGGAACTAGAAAATATCATCCTGAGTGAGGTAACCCAGTAACAAAAGAACACACATGTGTGCACTCACTGATAATTGGCTATTAGTCCAAAGGCTCAGAATATCCAAGATATAATTCACAGACCATATGAAGCACAAGAAGAAGGAAGAAAAAAATGTTAATGCTTCAGTCCTTTTTAAAAGTGGGGAATAAAATACTCATGGGAGGAAATACAGGGACAAATGGTGGATCAGGGAGTGAAGGACAGACCATTCAGAGACTGCCCCACCTGGGGATCCATCCCACATGTAGCCACCAAACCCAGTCACTATTGTTGAAGCCAAGAAGTGCTTACTGACAGCAGCCTTATATGGATGTCCCCTGAGAGGCTCTGCCAGATCCTTACTGATACAGATGAGGATGCTTACAGCTCACCTTTGGACTAAGCATGGGGACCCCAATGGAGGAGTTAAAGAAAAGACTGAAGGAACTGAAGGGGTTTGCAACTCCATAGGATGTACAAAAATATCGATCTAGAAGAACCCTCCCCAGAGCTCCCAGGGACTAAATCATCAACCAAAATGTACACATGGATGGACCCATGGCTCCAGTCTCATATGTAGAAGAGGATGGCATTGTCTGGATCAATAGGAGGAGAAGCCCTTGGTCCTGTGAAGGCTCATTTCCTCAGTACAGGGGAATGCCAGGGTGTTGAGGTGGGAGTGGGTGGGTGGGAATGCATCTTCACAGAAGCAGGGATGGAGGAATGGCAGAGGGAAGAGAAGGAATGACATTTGAAGTGTACGTACAATAAATAACCAATATAAAACAGATACACTCAACCTAATAAAAGAGAAAGTAGTAGCCTTGGACTCATTGGCATAAGGAAATAACTTTCTGAACATTGTAAGCACAGGTATTAGAATCAACTTTAATAAATAGAACCTACTGAAACTGAAAGCTTCTTTACTGGCAAAGAATAACACCATTTGGACAAGTTAACAGCCTACAGAATAGTAAAATAATCTTACCAACTACATATCTAATTGAGGGCAAATAATCCAATATATCAAGAAGCTAGATATCAAAAAAAACTAATAATAAATAAAAATGCAGTACAATGGGGCTGAAGAGAAGACTCAGTGGTTAGATGCACTGGCTGTTCTTCAGAGGACCCAGAGCCAATTCCCACTACCCACATGGCAGCTCACAACTGTCTGCAACTTCAATTCCAGGGGATCTGACACTCTTCATATCAATGCACATAAAATAAATTATATATAACTTATTTAAAATATTAAAAGTGCAGTACAGATCTCTACAGGGACTTCTCAATAAAGGAAACTCAAATAGCTGAGAAACAAAAAAATGTTTGACATCTGGAGCAATTAGGGAAGTACAAATCAAAACTACTTTCAGATTTCATCGTATACCTTTCAAAATGAGTAAGAACAACAAAACAGGTGATGAGGTAATGACTTCAAACACACATTAATCCTCACACAATGATAGTGGGAGACTTCAACACCCCACTCTCACCAATAGACAGATTATGAAACCAGAAACTAAACAGAGAAACTAACAGAAGTAATGAACCCAATGGATTTAACAGATATCTATAGAACATTTCACCCTAACACAAAAGAATATACTTTCTTCTCAGCACCTCATGGTACCTTCTCAAAAACTGACAATATATAATCAGACATAAAAACAGGCCTCAACAGATACAAGAGGATTGAACTAATCCCATGCATTTTATCAGAACATAAGGGACTAAGGCTTGTCTTCAAAAACAACAGAAAGCCTAAATACTCATAGAAACCAGATAACTAAGAAACTAAAGACTTTCTAGAATTTAATGAAAATGAAGGCATAGCATACCCAAACTTATGGGACACAATGAAAGCAGTACTAAGAGGAATATTCATAGCACTGAGTACCTTCAATAAGAAATTGTAGAGAGAAAGGAGACAGGAGAGAGGAGAGGGTGAGAAGCTATGGCAGGTGATGTCAAGATTCTGATAGTACCGGGCTTTGTATGTTTAAGTGGGCAATTATATCTTATCATTTGGGTCAAAGGTTATTGTGTTGTGTGTTCTTTTATGTGACCGTTTGAGTGTAGGAAAGTGTGTGGTGGCAAGAGACACTGGGACACCACGGAGTTGGGGTGTGTTTCTGCCAAGATATCTAGCCGATATCTTGGGGCACCATGGTGCGGACCTAGTGGGGTAAAAGACAAACATACTTTTTTTTATTTTTATATTTTTACAACAATAGATGGTGAACTAATGTGATGGGCAAGAATCCACTAGTAATCCTAAGAGTTGAGAGAAAGTTTTTATTTTCTAAGAGTAGGCCGGCGCCATGTTAAGTCATGTGATATCTCTAGAGTGTGAATTCAAACAAAGAAATGGGGAAGTAGCCTGGACTGGCAGGCTGTAGGTCCCCTACTGTGTGATAAGTAATGGCAGCCCAGAGAGTTAGAGATTAAAAGCTGCTTTTTAAAGAAAGTTGTTTAGAAAGTCTTTCAGGATACTCATATTCTTTTTAACATGGGCTCCACGGGAATTTTAGGTTGAAATCCTAGTTAGACAAGCTACTTCTTAATTACAGGTATTAAAAGGTGATTAAGTTTGGTTTTAGAAAGAAGAGAGTAAAGAGATTACCTCAGTCAGGTGGGGATTTTCATCCACAGTTCAGAACTTAGATAGGGAAAAATTAGTCACTACCTGAAAGTAGAGAGTTGTGATGAATGTCTGTAACACCAGGGAGAGTGGATGCAGACATATATTATAGAAGTTATTAAGGTAAAGAAAAATCTGTGGCTCTGGTTAGAGAGCTCAACAGATGGATATATTTTGGGCTAAAGTCCTGAGTTTTAAGTTGCTTATTGGTTTTAGAATTGATAGATGTTTAAATTTGTTTTAAGGAGAGTAAAGAGATTACCTGAATCAGGTGGTGATTTTCATCTATGGTTCGGAACTTAGATAGGGAAAAATTGGTCACTAACTCCAAGTAGAGAGTTGTGATAAATGTCTGTAACACCAGGGAGAGTGAATGCAGACATATATTATAGAAGTTATTAAGGTTAAATAAAAATCTGTGGCTCTGGGTAGAGAGCTTAACAGATTGAGATATTTTGGGCAAAAGTCCTGGTTTGATATATTGCTTATTGATATTGGAATTGATAGAAGGTATTTGGTTTGTTTTATGCATTATCCCGCTACAGGCCATATGCCTCATTGATGCCGGCTAGTGAGGGTTTGCGGTTACTTTTGATATTTACCACAACAGGAATCTCAAATTCTCTTAAAGCGGGCTCCACGGGAATTTTGGGTTCATTTCCTGATATCATACAGTACAAAAGCCTATCAGGCTCATTGTTTAGCTTACTTCCTTCTTAAAAAATTGTTTAGTCTTCATGATGGGTGTGACTTTGAGTTTTATGGTTATATTATTACTCTGGGAGAGAGTGCAAGATACAAGCTTTTCTGGTTTCAGACTAAGGAACACAGTATTTTGGGAGAAAGATTTTGTCTTTGTGTTTTTAAAAAATGTGATTAGGCTCTGGAAACCTCACAGAGTCATACTGATCAGATTTGGTAGAGGTAGACTACCTGAAAAAATTGATGCAGGAGAATCAAACAAAAAGATATCTCGATTCTAAACTTTTGTCTTGAAAGTTGTATTTTACAGAGTGTGCCTACTTGGATTCCTGGTCTCAAGGACTTTCAGCTGGGTCCAGTCAGGACACATTGACTACAGAATTCGCTTCATTCTTCCTACCCTCTACCCCAAGGATATCTCAACATCCATGTATAGTTTGAAGAAGTTATAGAGGAGTCGTCGCCCCAATTCCCTGGACTTTGGGAGGCTGGACGTGGTTATTCTAAAGTTGTTTTTATGAGGAATTTAGAAATGGTTGTAATTTAACAGGGAGGAATTAGCTAGATTGAGTTATACAGTCGTAATCTCATTTGTTAACTAAGCTAAAATCATATCTTTGATATAGAATTTATTTGTTAAAAGTTTAAAAATACAAGGTTTAGAGCCAGTCCTTCTTCTTTTTTTTTTTTTTTTTATTAACTTGAGTATTTCTTATTTACATTTCGAATGTTATTCCCTTTCCCAGTTTACGGGCAAACATCTCCCTAATCCCTCCCCCTCCCCCTTTTTATGGGTGTTCCCCTTCCCAACCTCCCCCATTGCCGCCCTCCCCCCAACAATCACGTTCACTGGGGGTTCAGTCTTAGCAGGACCCAGGGCTTCCCCTTCCACTGGTGCTCTTACTAGGATATTCATTGCTACCTATGAGGTCAGAGTCCAGGGTCAGTCCATGTATAGTCTTTAGGTAGTGGCTTAGTCTCTAGAAGCTCCGGTTGCTTGGCATTGTTTTTCATAAGGGGTCTCGAGCCCCTTCAAGCTCTTCCAGTTCTTTCTCTGATTCCTTCAACGGAGGTCCTATTCTCAGTTCAGTGGTTTGCTGCTGGCCTTCGCCTCTGTATTTGCTGTATTCTGGCTGTGTCTCTCAGGAGAGACTTTGGGCCAGAAGGCTGAAGACTTGTGCTAACATGCTGTTAACAGGGGACTGTGCTAGTGAATATTTGTCTCTACAACCTCTTAGTTTTAGAAGCCGTGTTAGGCTTCCTATGTGTACAGATATTTGGTCATTCTCAGATTTCTGATGGGGTTGAAGACATTATAGTCTCATAGCCTATCAGGCTGTATAACTCTGAATGTACATATTTTATTGGATAGTTATCAGATAGTATACAAGCTAGCCAAGATATAATGTAGATTTTAAGCCTTTCATTAGCTGGAATGGATAACTAAATGTTCTGTTTAACTGAAATAGTGATGTACTGGGTGTTGAGAATATCATATGTTTTATAAATTGTAGAATGGTAATAATTGTACTCAATTTATATGTAAGTGAAAAGGCTTTTTAACTGGACAAAAAGGGGGAAATGCTGTGGTTTGCCCTGAAGTTCTCTGTATTTTGATGCTAATTCCACTGCTCCAAGGATAGCTTCCTAGTCACATACTCAGAACTCAGGTGACTTCACCAGGACCACCTCCACATTGATTTTGTAAATTACTGGTGAAGGGCAGGTACAGGATAGAAGGAGGCCTGTCATTGGAGGAGAAGGAAGGATGGGCAGGAGAGAAGTTTGAAGGAAGAGGAGGAAACTAGGACAGAAAGGAGGAGACAGGAAAGAGGGGAGGGTGAGAAGCCATGGCAGGTGATGTTAAGATTCTGCTCTGTGTATTTACAGGTTGTTATCAATGTTCCCAAGGGATGGATGGTACCAGGCTTTGTATGTTTAGGTGGGCAATTATATCTTATCAATTGGGTCAAAAAAAAAAAAAATAAGAAATTGTAGCGACCCCATACTAGCTACTTAAGAGCATATCCGAAAGCTCTAGAACAGAAAGAAGCAAAAGGAATAAATACCCAAAAGGAATAGATAACAGAAAATAATCAAACTCAGCTGAAATCAACCAATGGCAAACAAAGAGAACTATGCAAAGAATTATCAAAACTCAAAGCTGATTCTTTGAAAAAATAACAAGAAAGATAAACCCCTAACAAACTAACTTAAGGTCACAAAGATAGTTTCCAAATTTTAAAAAAAAAAATCAGAAATTAAATGGGAGACATAACAGAAACTGAAGAAATTCAAAAAAAAACAATTATCAGATCCTACTACAAAAGCTTATGCTCAACAAAACTGGAAAATTTAGATGAAAGAGATGATTTTCTAGACAGATACCAGGCATCAAAGTTAAATCAGAACAAGATAAACCGTTTAAACAGTCCATAACCCTTAATGAAATAGAAGCAGTTATTAAAAGTTTCTCAACCAAAAACAATCCAGGACCAGATGGGTTTGGTGCAGAATTCTATCAGACCTTCAAAGAAGACCTAATATCAATACTTCTCAAACTATTTCACAAAATAGAAACAGAAGAAATACTATCTAATCATCCTATGAAGCCACAATTATGTTGACACCTAAGCCAAAGACCCAACAAAGAAATAGAACTTCAGACCAATTTCTCTTATGAATATCAATGCAAAAATAATAAAATTCTCACAAAAGGAATCCAAGAACGCATCAAAACTCACCATGATCAAGTAGGCTTCAACCTAGAGATACAGGAATGGTTCAATATATGGAAATTCATATATGTAATCCAGTATATAAACAAACTCAAGGGAAACAGTCACATGATCATCTCATTAGATACTGAAAAAGCCTTCCACAAAATACAACACCCTTTCACGTTGAAAGTCTTGGAAATATCAGGAATTCAAATCACATACATAAATGTGATAAAAAGCAATATTCAGCAAACCAACAGCCAACATCAGATTAAATGAAAAGGTACTTGAAGCAATCCTACTAAACTCAGTGACAAGACAAGACTGCCTACTTTCTCCATATTTAATCAATATAGTACATGAAATTCTGTTGTTGTAAAAATATAAAAATAAAAAAAGGTATAGGTGTCTTTTATCCTGCTAGGTCTGGCACCTGCTAGATATCTTGGTAGAAACACATCCCAGCCGCACACTTTCCTACACTCAAACCGTCACATAAAAGAACACACAACACAATAATCTTTGACCCAATTGGTAAGATATAATTGCCCACCTAAACATACAATGCCCAGTACCATCCATCCCTTTAGGAACATTGATAACAACCTGTAAATACACAGAGCAGAATCTTAACATCACCTGCCATGGCTTCTGACCCTCTCCTCTCCTGTCTCTTCCTCTCTCCCTTAGTTTCCTCCTCTTCCTTCAAACTTCTCTCCTGTCCATCCTTCCTTCTCGTCCAATGACAGGCCTCCTTCTATCCTGTACCTGCCCCTCACCTGTACTTTACAAATTCAATGGGAAGGTAGTTCTGGTGAAGTCACCTGAGTTCTGAGTATGTGACTAGGCAGTGGAATTAGCATCAAAATACAGATAACTTCAGGGCAAACCACAACAAAATTCTAATGAGAGCAAATAGACAACGAAAAGAGGTCAAAGGGATACAAATCATAAAGGATGAAGTCAAGATATCACTATTTGCAGATGATATGATAGTATACATAAGTGACCACAAAAATTCTACCAGAGAACTTCCACAGGTGAGAAACAACCTCAACAAAGTGGTGGGATATAAAATTAACTCAAAAAAATCAGTATCTTTTATCTAAACAAAGACAAAACAGGCTGAGAAATCAACACCCTTCATAATAGTCAAAAATAATATAAAATATCTTGGTGAGATACTAACAAAACAAGTGAAAAATATGTATGACAAGAACTTCAAGTCTCTGAAGAAAGAACTTGAGGAAGACCTCAGGAGATGGAAAGATGTCCAATGCTCGTAGATTGGTAGAATTAACATAGTAAAGCTGGCCATCTTACCAAAAGCAATCTACAGATTCAATGCAATCCCCATCAAAATTCCAACTCAATTCTTCACAGAGATAGGAAGAGCAATTCTCAACTTCATCTGAAATAACAAAAAACCCAGGATAGCAAAATCCATTCTGAAGAATAAAAGAACTTCTGGGGTAATCACCAACACTGATCTTTAGCTATATACTACAGAGCAATAGTGCTAAACCCGCATGATATTGGTACAGAGACAGGCAGGTAGATCAAAGGAATAGAATTGAAGACCCAGAAATAAACCCACACACCTACAGTCACCTGAGTTTTGACAAAGAATCCAAAATCATCTAGTGGGGGGGAAAAAGCATATTCAACAAATGGTGCTGGTTCAAGAATGCAGACTGATGAGTGTTTTTACTCTAAGCATTTGCTTTGCCCTCAAAGAATGCAGATTCATCCATTCTTATCTCCATGGACAAAGCTCAAGACCAAATAGATCCATGACTCTATACAAAAAAAAAAAAAAAAAAAGATACAATAAATCTAATGGAAGAGAAAGTGGAAAAGAACCTCAAACGCATCAGCACAGGGTAAAATTTTCTGAACAGAGCACCAATGGCTCAGGCTCTAAAATCAACTATTGACAAAGGGGACCTCATAAAACTGCAAAGCTTCTATAAAGCAAAGAACACTGTCGATAAGACAAGATGGCAACCAGCAGATTGGGAAAAGATCTTTCCTAAGGCTACATCCAACAGAGGGCTAATATCTAAAATATACAAAGAACTCAAGAAGTTAGACTCCAGAGAACCAAATAACTATTAAAAGTGGGACACAAAGTTAAACAGAGAATTCTCAACTGAGGAATCTCAAATAGATAAAAAGCACCTAAAGAAATGTTCAGCATCCTTAGTTATCAGGGAAATGCAAATCAAAAGAACTCTGAGATTCCATCTCACACCAGTGAGAATGGCTAAGATCAAAAACTCAGGTGACAGCAGATGCTGGCAAGGATGTAGAGAAAGAGAGACACTCCTCCATTGCTGGTGGGATTGCAAGCTGGTACAACCACTCTGAAAAACATTCTGATGTTTCCTCAGAAAATTGAAAATAATTTTACCTGAGGACTCAGCTAAGCCACTCTGCAGAATATACCCAAAAGATGCTCCAACACATATCAAGGACCTGTGCTCCACTATATTCATAGCAACTTTATTTAAAATAGCCAAAGCTAGAAACTACCCTGATGTCCCTCAACAAAAGAATGGGTACAGAAAATATGGTACATTTATGCCATGGAGTACTTACTCAACTATCTTTTTTCTTTGGGGGGTGTCTTTTTCTTTCTTGTGATACATTTTTTTCCTTTTTTATTGGATATTTTTATTTACATTTCAAACATTTTCCCCTTTTCCGGTTTCCCATCCATAAACCCTCTATCTCATACCTCCTCCCCTTCTACTATGAGGGTGATCACCCACCCATCCATTCACTCTTTCCTACCTCCCAGACTTGACATTCCCTTACATTGGTGCACAACAAGGCCATCCTCTGCTACATATGAAGCTGGAGCCCTGGGTCTGTCCATGTGTACTCTTTGAATGGAGATTTAGCCTCTGAGAGGTCTGGTTCATTGTTCTTATGAGGTTGCAAGCCTCTTCAACTCCTGCAATGCTTTCTCTTACTCCTCCAATGTGGACCCTGTTCTCAGTTCAATGGTTGGCTGGGAGCATCCGCCTCTGTATTTCTCATGCTCTGGCAGAGCCTATCAGGAGACAGCTATATCAAGTTCTTGTCAGCATGCACTTTTTGGCTTCAGCAATATTGTCTGGGTTTGGTGGCTGTATGTGTGTGGGCTGGATCCTCAGGTGGTACACAGAATGCAGAGGGAGGCATCTGGGTGGGATAAGGGAAGGGGAGGCTGTTGGGCTCTGGTGCCAGGGGCCTCTTCACAGCGAACTCTTGCCCGGCACAGTGTGTGGGTTCAGGCAAGAGGGAGAGAACTCAGGCAGGGAGGGGAAATAGTTCCTGCTGGCCCCTCTGGGGGTTCTGCTTCTTTCTGCCGCTGACTGTTGCTTTGGTTGCTTGGGCCAGGCTGAGCCAGCAGTAGACTGACTAGCCCGCGAGGGGGTGAATGAGAGCTTCTGGTGGTGATTTCAGGGACAGCAGATCTCTCCCCCAAGAAGTGGTGTTCTCCTGGGGATCCGACCTATCTCGGCTAGGAATCAGGATACCTTTCACCACCTGCCCCCCCACAAGGGGCAGGGTCAGGTATGGGAAGAGACAGGAAAAATGTCCAGAGGGCCAGGAGAATTAACAAAAATAAGTAGCAGTGGGGTTTGGGAAAGTTTGGGAACCACTAGAAAGTCCCAGACAGAGAATGAAAGAGGCTCACAGGACCCAGTGTCGATGACATTAGCTGAAATACCAAACAGAAGGGAGATAGAACCTGAAGAGACCACTCCCAGTAGATAGACATGGCCCCCTTTTGAGGGATGGGGCACCCACCCATCTAAAAAAAATTTTTTTTCGGAGCTGGGGATCGAACCCAGGGCCTTGCGCTCGCTAGGCAAGCGCTCTACCGCTGAGCTAAATCCCCAACCCCATCTAAAAATTTTTAACCCAGAATAGGCCCTGTCTAAGGGAAATGCAGGGACAAAAATGAAGGAAACTGAAGAAAAGCCATCCAGAGACTGTGCCACTCTGTGATCCATTCTATCAACTGAAACCAAACCCATACACTACCGCTGATGACAAGATTTGCTTGTAGACAGGAGCCTGATATGGCTGTCCTCTGAGAGGCTCTGTCAGCACCTGACTAAGACAGATGCAGATACTCATAGCCAACCACTGGACTGTTGGACTGAGCCCAAGGACCCCAAGGGAAGATTTTAGCTGAGGAGATTGTAATCCCATAAGAAGAACAACAATATCTACTTACCAGACCCTTCAGAGTTCCCAGGGTCTAAACCACCAACCAAAGAGTATACATGGGTGGGTCCATGGTTCCTGCTACATATGCAGCAGAGCACTGCCTCATCTGACATCAGTGGGAGAGAAGGTGCTTGGTCCTGAGGAGACTTGATTCCTCAGAGAAAGGGAATGCTAGAGGAGTGAGTCAGAAGTGGGTGGGGACCACCCGCTTAGAGGCAAAGCAAAGGACTATGGGGTGGGGGTTTTGTGGAAGGGGAATAACATTTGAAATGTAAACAAATAAAATGATTAATAAAAAAATAGATCTCACTAAGAGTGGGAAACGAATAGTTATATATGAATGGGAATGGAATGGGAGGGGTAGTATGGAAACTTCATACATTACAAACTTCCTAAATTATATATAAATGAATGCCATCCTTGTACAATCTCCAAATAATGACAGAGTCCCAACTTGACATCTCTTGTCAGCAAATGAAGCTTCCAGTACTGGGTTTGGATTACATGTAATTGAGTTCTGACCATAGAAATCTCACAGAAATCCCCAAACAACCCAGGCTGTTGTCGAGGCTATAGGTTGCTCTTTACAAACTGACAGCGAGGTCCCATTGGTGAAAACAACTCATTGAAGATGAATATGTCAAGTTGATGCCTATATAAACCTTCACCCCTATTTTCCAACATCTTTAGTACAGTACTCTTCTCACTCTCAAAAGAGAAATGTAAACACCAAGCGAGCCATAAATCCTTACCCACAATAGTGTACTGCCTACGAGATGTGTTAGGACAATGAAGGCATAAAGCTTGTGGGAATAACCAACCAATAACTTGATTTAAGTCCTACTCCATAAGATGGAACCCATTCCTGATACTACTTGGGTGATCAAGAGCCTGACACTAGATAGCTTAGTGAAGTAGATTAAACCCAATAATAGTGGTCAAAAAAAGAAGAAAAAGAAAAAGGAAGGAAGAAGAGAACGAAAAAGCGAGGGAGGGAGAAAGGAAGGGAAGGAAGAAAGAAAGAAAGGAGGAAGGAAGGAAAAAGAGAGGAAGCATAATGATAAAAGGATTCAATGATGTTCCGTTACACTCATCAATGAGCACCTGTTCAGCCATCATCAGAGAAGCGTCTTCGTGCAGCAGACAGGAACAAATATAAAGACCATAGCAAAGGTAAAGACGTTACACAGAATGTGGGAGGCCTTGGAACGATCACCTCCACATGAGATATCTCTGTCAAATACCTCCCTCGGGGCTCAGGGAAAGCTGCAGAAGATTGGGTTCCAGAAGTTTAGTGTTTTTACAGGATTCCTAAGAGTGCAAACAAGTGCGTCTCTGATTCTTGTGCCGTCTCTTGGGGTCTTCTCCTTCTGGTATTTTGTCTTTCAATGTGATGGCTTCTCCTTTTATATTTTTATATTTTTTTTTATTTTTTAGAATGAATGAGTGAAGGAAAACATAGTCTCTAGGGTAAAGGTTAACACCTGAATGGCCACTGCCATTTATATAAGCTGGGAGAATAAAAATTCATTTTCCTCAAAATGAGTGACACTAGGTATATCAACCGCTCCAGAGAAGGCCTAATGCCCAAGACTAGTTGACCAACTAGTGTGTGAGCGTGCATGTGTGCCTGATTATTTGAGTGTGTGTGTGTGTGTGTGTGTGTGTGTGTATGTGTGCATGTACGCATATGTATGTGTGTCCTTTTAGTTGGTTACAGTTTTGTGGTTGTTGGGTTTTTCCAGAGAGTATTTTCTTTTTTTTGTTTTGAGGGATTGTTGTTATATCGGGGTTTTGTTAATTGTTTCAGAATTTGGGGCAGGAAGCAGGAGAGGATCTAGAATAGCGTAGGGGAGGGAAAATATGATCAAAATATATTCAAATTTAAATTTTGTTGTAAGTATTAAAATAGAAAAGGGGGAGTGCTTGTTCATCAGTAGTTATCTGCAGATCGTGATCTAAATTACTCATGGGTGAGTAACAAAAGCTCTACCCTGACAACTTGTTGTAGAACATGACCATACGTGCAAGTAGGGCCACCTATACAGGAGAGGTAGGACCCGTATTTCAAGTCATATTTTCACGTTTTAATGGCTTTTTCCAAGACTGCTTTACTTCATTAGCATCAGCGTAGTTCCATGATGCAATTTAGAATTTCGCAAGTACTTCTCATTTTCCAAATCAAAGGCCTCACAAAAGACATTAAGTCCTAATGGACAGCCAAAAATTCTGAAGGTGTCCACACTAGAAGAGAGTATATAAAAGTGTGATTAGCCTGGATTTCAATAGCTGGAGCACAATTAGGATGAGTTTTGCATTTTGTTTTATTTATCTATAGCCAGAAAGAGTATAAAGCACTCCACTCAGGTAGATTATTGGCCCAAAAGACAATCATTTGGCTGCCTATCCAGAGATTTAATTTAGCTTCCAGCTGGGTCTGGATGTTGGCAGCCTCCCTGGCAGTTTATCCCCGTGTGAATAACAATCTTGGAGTTTTAACGCCTCAGCTTGTAATCGCCCCGTTTTCTCTCGATCAGACTTCTCTTCCAACTTTGCTTTCCTAGAACTCTTTCTGCATCAGTCAAAATTGCCACATTAATTTGAATTTACCACGTGGAGGAGTTAAAATTACATGAGATTTTAAGAAGAAAAATTAAAAAATATTGCTCAGTTTGACTTTTCGTTGTTATACTTAGCCATTCAATGATATTTTGTCGCAAAGACAACCTTCATGGACTTTATTATAACATCCCTTATAATATCTGATAAAAGCAGTTAAAATTATTTTATTTATGCCCTTATATTTATTGGTAACTTGAACCTTATTTTTTAAATATAAAATTGCTTTTAAGATGTTATTTTCTAAAATGCTCAGGGCATTTTATATTATTTCAAGTTCCTTTACTTCAAAGCCAAAACTGTCTAAGAATCACTGTAAATTTTATTTGAAATAAAACTATGCATTATTTTAATTTTGATAAGTGTTTTATTTATGTTCATGTAAGCAATAATAAATGCTAACTTTCTGTCCCTTTTATGTCTGCTTCTCTGTTAAAAATTCTTAATGCATAGATATGTTACTGCCCAGAAATATTTACATATTTTTAAATATAAATTATTGTGCACTAACAAAGCTTAAAATCATTTTAATATGTTAAATTTTAGGTATAAAATTATGAAAAAGATAACATTTGTATTTAGGTTCAATACACACTATACATACTGTAGTCAGATTCTAGTCCTGTATTATTTCAAAATAATTTAATTCTCTATTAACAGTTAGGAAATTTATTCTCCTGTAAGAAGTTGCTAGGAAACCTAGGGACTGTTGTTTAAGGTCAAAACCTGGCTATGAAAATTATAGTTTTAGGTCACACTTGAGTAATAATTGCCTGGCAGTATGTGTAAAAATATTATGCTTCTCATTCTTACCCCATGACTCAAAAATTCACACCCTGGTTTATAAGATAGAAAGTTCACCAGAACATGCACAGATACCACAATCATTTCAGAAAACAACACCTTAAAAGCAATTTTATATTTAAAACACAAAGTTCAAGTTACTGATAAATGTAAGGGCATAAGTAAAAGTAATTTTAAAATTGAAATCTCTTATTTTAGTCTGTGTTTCTCAAGTATCCCCTAAGAATTTTAGTATACATTTTCATATATTATTTAAGGACTGAGTATATATAATTCAAATATACATAAAACTGAGAGCATCTCCATAACAACAATTCTGGAATTTATCATGAGATGCTTAGGAGCTTGACAATTAAATTTTTATTTGAAACATATTATTTAGTGTCATCATAAAGCTCCACATACAATTGTGGCTTTACTCATAACTTGCTTTTAATTTACCACTTTAAATTTGTTTGTATAAAAAAGGATTGAAGCGCAATTATAAAAGCCTATATATTTTATAGAAAATATTCTAGCATAAAGTTACAAAATTAACCTAAAAATTTAAGCCAATTTTATTTATAACATGTACAATCAATTCTATTAGCCTTGAACAGACTTGTCTATGAAGTTGCTATTTAACATAACAATCTGCATTGCATGAAATATTTTGCCAAAATTGTTTGAAATATTCTTTGCCTCCCCCTCCTAATAGTTGCAAGTCTCACACCTCTCAAAGAACAGGTGAGCTGGGGAAAGCCATGTGTTTTTTTTAAAGCCACATATCAAATGAGATATAAAATCAATGCCAAATTTTCTATTAAAATTAAGTGTGATTTGTCTATAAATTTTGAAGACTCTTCTAGAAATGCTTTGAAATGTTTGCAACCTATAATAAGGTTTTAGACTTCTAACATTACCAAATTGAAAAACAGTAGCTAACTAGAGATGTTTTAGAAATCTTTATTACTTCGTTACCCATTCAAACAAATGTATAGCAGCTTCTTCTTTATGTATTAAGATGGGAAACAGGATAGCTAGCTTATGGGTTCCGTAGCAGGGACACTGGTTTTTCCAAACACTGAAAAAAGTTTCCCACTAAAGATATGCTACTTAAGAGACCAGTATCTAGAAATTGTTGGGTTTTCTTTTTTCTTCATTTCAGCCAAAATGATATTCAGAGCCAAATGGTCGTTCTGAAGCCTGTCCTCCAGATTTTAGGTCATTAGCAGTACCCGTGGTACCTACCAATTCAATGTCTGTAGCAACTCCTCAGGCATGACAACTAAAAAGATTTCCAGGCATTTTGCCTCCTCTCGGGAGTGATTAAGAACTACCAGATTAGGTGATTATATTTTTTCCATCCTCAAGGTCATCAAATATATTTAGGGAATATTGCTACACATTCTACATTTCCAAAGGTAAATAATCAAGAGAACAAATGTCATAATTTCTCTATTTGCATTTCAGCACAAACAGATTTGTAATAACATATTATGATAAGAATGTTTAAAGATTGTTTCTATAAGATAGAGCTTAGCAACACACTAGAATACTAAGGTGCACATCAACATGTACATTGGGCATGTATAAATAAAGACATACTAGTGCTTATGGGAATCAAGGGATGCAGTTACACTCTTACCAAAGAATGCTTTAAAACAACATTTCATTTAAAACAATTATTTAATAGTCAACAATCTTCAAACTTTTAAAAATAATGTATTTTGTTATAGTTTATACACAACCTTAAACACAACATCCCATGTGGGGGTAACCAAGCAAACAAACATGGTGGCCATTTACATAGATCTTGACTGTGACTTTAAACTCAACAATAAAATTTTATGTTACTTGGTTCCTCTACAGTGTCTACATTTTCAGGCACATGTGGTCTTTTCCCTGTCTACTATCACAATTACTATATCAGTGACTAGACCTCAATCAAGTAAAAAAAAAATATTCCCTTAGTCTGACCACTTTTTTCAAATATCTTTATCCTAAACATCATATGCTAATCACAAAAACATATGATTTTAAAGTACAATTAAATACCGAAATGTAATATTTTAATGAAATTAAACAATAAAATAATAATATTCTAGTATTTCCTTTCTTTAAAAAATCAACTTACCTCGTTTCTTAGTTAGCCAATGCAGTATGCTCATAGATTACTTTGCAATGCATTTTGACTGAGCAAAGGCTCAGTTTAGACCTACTGATGGAGGAAGAATTCTTACTAAGACATCTTATTGCACATGAATAAAAGATTCACAATGGATAGAATCCACTGTCCATAGAAGAATACTGTAAAGCATACATTATTAAGAATGTAACACTATGAACCATGACTGTCCCTAAATAAACCTGAAAGCCTGTCATGAAATTAAAATGATATCATGATAAATTGATAAAATTAATATACTATTTTAAGTCACAATTGTTTAGCCATGAAGAGGTCTCTTTGCAATGCTGTGTTTTATTTTAATTAAAGAGTCTCTTCTGTAGTTATTGATGTGTGAACATATTTTCATAGAGAATTATTTAAATGAAGAGCAAGGTACTCAAATACAGTCAAATATGCTTATTTAATATGCTATATATTCATTCATTGGGAGACTATTCTAATTTGAAATCAAAAGTAAAGGATGCCATAGGTAATTATTAGTGGCTCAGCTGTCAGTTAGTCAAATCAACTAAAAGGCCAATTATTCTAAGGATACTCGGGTTGGAGAGCTCATTGTTGCATTAGCTTGTCTGGAGACAGTTATGGCTACTTTTATAATACATTAATTTCCCAGCAAGAACCTTTGCCAAATAATCTCCTATCTTATAAAATACTACTACACTTTAAATTTTTAGCATCTTGTAAGAAATGCTACCTTTGAAGTAAAAGTAAGATACTGAAACTTAGGAAATTAAAATTCTGAGTTGTAAAGACTATTTCTTTTCCCAGGTTTTACCAATGTCACTCAAGAAATTCAATTGGGGTGTATATTATTCCCACAAGATATAACTGTCCTGGAGATATGTTTCACAACAGTCAAGTACAATTAACACTATAGAATTGTACGTTAAAAGTTACTAAAATGATCATTTTAAGAATAAATGTTTTGACACAATAAAAATATTTTTAAGCCCGTCCAAATGATTATACTGAGGTATGTTGTGAGGAATGAGGGATACTGTGTGCAAATACACAAAACGCTACAGTTTACTAATAGTCCCCTATAATCTATTCTGTTTAATGAGCAAAGCAGGGAGGAGTAAACATCACAGTAATGTTCAGCCACTTTTCCAGATGGTATACCAAAAACTGTCTTTCTGAAGGAGGAAATGGAAGGAAAGGATAAGGATGAGAAGGAGAAGGTGGAAGATAAGAAGAAAGGAAAAGAGAGGAGAAGAGAACAAATGAATGAGTGAAGAGGAGGACAGAAAGAATGGGTGAAGAGGAGGAAGTGAGGGAGAGAGGGAAAGGGAAGGGGCAGAAATAAAATACATTCGGAAAATATAAGCATTGTAATACTCAATTTTTTAAAAAAGCTTACAATACAGAAACCCGTTTAACTTGCCTGTTTCTAAGAATTACCTGACTATCTCATTATGTCATTATCTCAAGAAGATTTTTATTCTTGAAAATGAAGTATAGCATTAAGCAGTCTCTCTGAACCTTTTGACTTTCAGAGTTCAGTGTTGACTACTTAGAAACCCTAACAGCTGCGTGGAAGGGGTTTAATAATTCAAAGTTGCAGTGAGTGAGACAGAAATAACTGACAGTGTGACATGATAATATGTTCTCTAAACCTAATCTATTTGTGACTAAAACATGAACAGCCACTGGTGCTGTTCAGTGAAGCTATCTACTACTCCTGTTTCTTCTACCTGTTTGCAAGGCAAAGTCTCACTTTTTCCATGAGCAGGCACTGGCCTGACCTTAGCCATGGGTCTTGCTTCTGCTCACATCAAGGTGCATACCATGTTAGAAGTGGTTTGATTCACTGTTTCTTTTGTGACAACTCATAGCAACTGTGTTATATACATGCACAGTTCAAAAAACTGTATTTCATGTTTTGATCAACTTTGACTTTGAAACACATATATGTGCCATGAGCAACACCCCAGCAGACATTATAGAGTCAGGTGTGGTGTCTCATGCCCATAATCCTAGCACTCTGGAGGCTGAAGCAGGAGGATTACCCTGAACTCAGAGCAGGCTGGGCTACAGGAGGACTTTGTCTCAAAAAAATAAAAGCAGTAACAAAAGAGAGACACGCTTTGGGTATCTTTTGAAAAATGCTGGCCTTGTATTCACCCTTACTTTTCCTAAACCAAAACTTAGATGAATTGTGTCTCTGCAACAATTCTTCTAATCCAATATAATTTTTTAATACAGGAAACATATATTCTCGGCAACCAGAAGCTATGAAGACATGGGACACTGTTTTGATATTCAATTATCTTGCAATACAAAACTGACACAGACATTCTTTAATTTTTATTTGCTCAAGCTATAAACTAGATGAAAAGTCTTATTTTATAAGCTTAGACAGTGTTAAATTCTCTGGTGGATTTGGGAAACCATAGCAGGTTCCTTTACTCCAGGCACAAGCCATTGCATTTCAACAGAGAGAGAGAGAGAGAGAGAGAGAGAGAGAGAGAGAGAGAGAGAGAGAGAGAGAGAGAGAGAGAGAGAGAGGACATCCTGATAAGCCTACTTTCCTTGCACAGATATGCAACCATTTTGAAAGTCCCTATATAGTGCACTCACCTTTGTAGTGTGGTCATGCGAAAGTGAAATAGAATACTGTAGCATTAGAGGGCCCTAGCTTGCACTTTTATCTTAGAAGTAAAAATAAAATCCTAAAACTTTTAATTCACTTGAAATCTGTGTCTCCTTCCCAACCTCAATATAATCAAGAACATTCACAATATTATATCAAATAGTGAGTACTTATCTCACATAACTTATGGTAATTTATTTAATGATAAATTGTAATGACAAATGCTGAAATAAAGCCTAATTGAGAACAAAATTCAGCAACAGTTCTCTCGTATGTCTTTTTTATACCATTCGACCAGTCAAGTTAAGAGAAACAAAGAGAGAAGGTATAGTCCCAGGTACTCACATGTATAAGTGTACATGCACAGACAAGTGTTAGGGATAATTGTTTAGTTGATCTAACTATTAAACAAAATTTTCAACCACATCAAATGAAGTCAATGAACGTTAACGTGTCCTAGTGCTGTTTATGTTCTTTTTTTTTTTTTTTTTTTTTTTTTTTCTTTTTTTTCGGGGTTGGGGACCGAACCCCCAACCTTGGGCTTCCTAGGCAAGCGCTCTCCCCCTGGGCCAAACCCCCAACATACCACTGACATCTTTCTTTTTTCCCAATGTTAAACAATAGAATCAATTGACTATGAAAAGATAGGTAATGTCAAAAAACTTAGCTACACCCATTCGGAGCCTGCCCCACATGTGGCCCATACATATACAGCTACCCAATTAGACAAGATGGATGAAGCAAAGAAGTGCAGGCCGACAGGAGCTGGATGTAGATCGCTCCTGAGAGACACAGCCAGAATACAGCAAATACAGAGGCGAATGCCAGCAGCAAACCACTGAACTGAGAATATGGGACCCCCGTTGAAGGAATCAGAGAATGAACTGGAAGAGCTTGAAGGGGCTTGAGACCCCATATGTACAACAATGCCAAGCAACCAGAGCTTCCAGGGACTAAGCCACTACCTGAAGACTATACATGGACTGACCCTGGACTCCTGACCTCATAGGTAGCAATGAATATCCTAAAAGAGCACCAGTGGAAGGGGAAGCCCTGGGTCCCAAAAGACTGAACCCCCCAGTGAACGTGATTGTTGGGGGAGGGCGGCAATGGGGGAGGGAGTGGGGAGGGAACACCACATAAAGAAGGGAGGGGAGGGATTGGGGATGTTTGCCGGAAACCGGAAAGGGAACAAAAATTCTAAATGTAAATAGAAATACTCAACTTAATAAAAAAAAAAAAACTTAGCTATAGTTCACATCATTGTTACTTAAGAACCAAGAAATCTATCACTATTTACATTAACTTGAGTTCAGTTATAAATGCATTAATATTCCATTGAAAGAGAGAGACAGAGAGAGAAAGAGAGACAGAGAGAGAGAGAGAAAGAGAGAGAGAGAGAGAGAGAGGTGCGCATGTGCACAATATTAGAAATTCAAATGTAATGGGATCTTGAGACCTTAAAGTGTTAACATATCCCTATACCTACTTGAGGCCTAGGGTACCATTAGCATCCTGAAGATTGAAAGCTGACATTTCCACCTGTTAAAAACATGAAACTTAAGCAGCCCTCTGTTTTCCTAAGCTCTGTGCTCCTTCTGCTTAAAGCTAAGACATATTTCCTGCTTGTGGGTGGGAAAGAACACTCCACCCCATCCTAACCCCTCTCTGGATAAAGGGTTTTTTTTATTATATTTTATGTATTTGTATTTCAAATGTTACCCCCTTTCCCAGTTTCCCTTTGGGATCCCCCATCTTCTCCCCCCTCCACCCTGCTTCAGTGAGGGTGCTCCCCCTCCTACCTGCCCTCTCCCACCTCACCGCCCTAGCATGGACTTTTAAAACACTTTAAAAGGAAAGAACAATAGTGAATTTGTAACCCAAATATCTCTTCAACACACTCTGTCTCTTGATTGGGAATATACAGCAGTGAACTAGTTCGAACGGCCTAGGTTATATATACAGAGAGAAGCATCCCTTTTCGTAGCATATCGACAGGTATTGCTTACAGCTAAGCACAAATGAAATCTTTTCTTTATACGATAGCCTCAACTGTTTCACACATAGAGTTCTAAATGCCGTCATCCTATCTGGGAGAGCATTTTTCTTCCTTAAGTTAGCAAGCATTTCACTTTCCGAAGGACCAACAATTTCTGGCTCCGTACGCACTCTGGCTTGCTCCCCAAAAGGCCATGTCATTCTCAGACAACTTAATCAGTAGCTGCACCGAGGAGAGCAAGGCTGCAATCTTCCTGATCATTTTAATGAGGACCCCTGGCTATTCAGCCATTGAAATATAATTGACTTGCTCTCCTTTTATTTTCATAATAGACACTCCAACCTAGACCACGTTTATTTGGCTATAAGAAATGTCAGGAAGAATTGGAACTTTGCTCAGTGTCCCCATTAAAACTGAAAACATGCCACCCTGCCTTTAAGATGAGCTGCGATCACTTTGTGCTGTTCTCATTATGCAATGCAAAATGCAAATATCGCCCTTGCCTTTGCGCCAAAACTGCAAAACCAAGAAAATAAACACACCCAAATGATTTACTCTAGCTGTATCTTTTTCTTATAATTTATTAATAGATAAAAGAGACAAAAGGAATATAAAACACAAATGTTAATTTTGTTACTGATTTTTACTAAAACTGAAAAGTAGGATTGATGTCTACTCTGCTTTATGCAAGGTACAACTTTTTGCCCATGAAATTGTGTAATGTGTTTAACAAGTAAGAAAATATAAACACTGTAGTCAAGTTTGTGCTGGGAAGTTTAGAGTTGCAAAAAAAATATTGCTACAATCTTTGAAGCAATGAATCCTGTGAATTATTGCTTTGTTTTTCAGAGTATTTCAGTTTAAACAATCAAAAGCTATTTCTTAGGATGAGACTTTCTTTACAGTATAAATTTAAAAGTTAGCACACCTCCAAAAACATGTTAATTTTAGAAGCCCCTATAAATGAGGCTAAGTATCTTGTTATCAGACATTTTTTCTTAGCATGCATCAGTCACATTTTACATGTCAGTTATCTGATTAAATGATAATTCTTCCACTTCTATTTCAGCTAAGATAAATTTCTCATTGAGCAGTAATGTCAAAGGAAAAGAAATTTCATTATATATATATATATTTCATATATATGTTGGAGGGAAGTTTGGTGATGTTATTTTATTTCTATTGAAACATAAACTCTAGTTCCATAAAAGTGTTGAACAACAGCATATATTCATAAATATGTACATATCTAAGTATATTATTTATAGTATTATACATGAATATTCACAGGCACACTTACACAGACGTTTGTTGCACTAGTTTGAGGTTATTTTAAACAGAAGAGAAAGAAAAGTGGAAAAAAACCAGAGACGTTCACATCTCTTCAGTTTTCTGCCAAACTCAGGACATTACGCAGCTAGACTCCTTGTTACCATTAAAAATAGTTCTCTGTGAATAAAAACACACAACCAAAACACCATTCATGCAACAACGTTCATCATTTATGTAGTCGGTGTAAGAGAGTGAGGTTGGTGTAAATGTGTGAGTGTACGCGGTGCAGAGCACACATGACCTGGTTCTAAGAAATGCAAGCAAATACAGATATTTGAAGTCCCAGAGGAGTACACTGGAAACTGCTAACAGAAATCATTCCCAGGGGTTAAACTACCCTGAGCACGATGTTGCCTGAGCATTCATGGTTCAGTCATTCATTCTACCAGCATCTGCTGAGCACCGAGATGGTCCCAAAGCACTTCTAAGTGGCGGAAGCACACAGGAAACCAAACCAGGCTGCCTGGTTGAGTTCAGTATAAAAGCAGAAGAGACCATCCCTGGCATCAACTATTAAATGAAAATAACAGTGGTAGAAATTTCTTACCCTTGTCTTTCTGTTGGTTAAAACTTTTTTCTAGTATTAATCAGTAAGTATGTGGTTGTCTAATATTAATTTAGTAAGCCCAACAGATTTTTGAAAAATATTGCATGATATTTTATTAATCCTAGCAGCTTCACACAACTAAATAGCTCAATGTGCAATTATATAAGAGATAAAATACAGCTGTATGTTCACTAGGTACACTTTATATGAAATAGTGTAATGATGTATACATATATATGAATATTTCCACAAGTCACCTATATAATCCAACTGTATTAATTTACAGATCAGAAATAGCTTAATATCAACTTATCACTGGTACATATCAAAACCTTTAAAATTTTATATTAAGACTACAAGACTATAGTGAATTTCATTAAACCTTGACTATCTTTACTGTAAGCGATATTATAAATGATAGTATCAATTCATGTTAATCTTAGTAGACAACCTCCCAAATTTTTTAATGTCTTAAGGTTATCTTTGTGGAGGCCCCCAGGGTTATATGGGGGTGACTCTAGCTGAGACTCCTAGCTGTGAGGGATATGGATCTGGAAGTGGCCACTTCTGTAGACACTGGGAGTAGCCAGGCAGGGTTCCCAGTGGAGGAATAAGGACAGAAACCCACCCACAAAACTTTCAACCCAAAATGTGTGTTGCTGACAAGAAGTACAAAGACTAAGCACAGACAGAGGGAATGGCCAATCAAGCACTGTCCCAAATTGAGACCCATCCCATGGCCAAGAACCAATCCCTGACACTATTAGTGATACTCTGTTAGGTTTGCACACAGGAACCTAGCATAACTGTCCTCTGAGAGGCTCCACCCAGCAGCCAATGGAAACAGATGCAGAGACCCACAATCAAACATTAGATGAAGCTTAGGGAGTCTTATAGATGAGTTGGGAAAGGGATTGGGGTACCCGAAGAGGACAGAGACTCAACAGGAAGATCAACAGAGTCAACTAACCTAGACCCTTGTGGCTTCCCAGAGCCTAATTACTAACCAAAGAGCAAGCAGGGGCTGGACCTAGGCCCCCTGCACATATGTAGCAGATAAGCAACTTGGTCTTCATGCAGGTGCCACAACAGGGGCTGTCCCTAAGTCTGTTTCCTGCCGGCTTCCCTGTGCATTCCGTTCCCCCTAAATGATCTGCTTTGTCTGGCCTCAGTGGGAAAGGTCGTGCCTAGCCCTAGGCAAAGGTGAGGGGCTCCCCCCTTAGCAAACAAGGGGAAAGTGGTGTGAGGGGGTAGGGAGGAGGAGGGATGATATTGAGATGTACATTGAATTAATAGATAGATAGATAGATAGATAGATAGATAGATAGATAGATAGATAGATAGATAGATAGATGGATGGATGGATGGATGGATGGATGGATGGATGGATGGATGGATGGATGGATGGATGGATGGATGGATGGATGCATGCATGCATGCATGGATGCATGGATGCATGGGTGGATGGGTGGATGGGTGAGTGGGTGGGTGGGTTGGTTGGTACGTAGGTTGAGAGACAGACAAACATAAATTTAATAAAAAATAAAATACCTTTTTAAAATTCTGGCTGTTGGAAACAATAGACACATGATTGTCTTAGGTCCTCTTTATCCCTTTTGTTGTTGTTGTTCCTCTCCTCCCTAGAAAATGCTATGAAAATTTTCATCTATATTTTCAAACAATTTCTAAATATCTGACTAGGTGAGTTATGTCAAGTTAATTTATGTTTTAGTTTTGACAGCATTGTTTTGCTGGAACCATTCCATATTTTCTCAGCATCTACTTGTTGATTTTACATAGACCCATACAGCTGAAAAATCTAGTTCAGTCTTAAAAACCTTGCAAGACATTCTTTTGTATGTATACTTTAAGTAATGAATATTTTGGATTGTGTTTTGGATTGCAGCATTAAAAGATAGTATAAATAAAAACAAGATTTATCTTTGTTTCCTTTAGACTAATTCTCAATTGAAAATTATTCATCTAAATTATTTTACTTAAATTGTACCAAAATTAAAAGTTTATAAACTATAATTCATATTTGAATGTTTTGCTGAAAAAGAATAGAGCTAATTATCACTAACTGATAAGGACAACACACACACACACACACAAAGGAATAAAAAACAGAGAAAACTTAAATGTCTACTGAACAACCACAGCCCACTCTAGTAACATTAACACTTTTAATAGAA
The DNA here is from genome assembly GCF_011064425.1 of Rattus rattus. NCBI lineage: Eukaryota > Metazoa > Chordata > Mammalia > Rodentia > Muridae > Rattus > Rattus rattus. The sequence goes on along the minus strand of NC_046154.1, from coordinate 121,824,677 downwards.
AAGCTTTAGTATTTTAGTATTTTAAGCAACACCTATCCAAAAAGGAAATCCATTAAAATGGGGTCTAAAGTGCAGAGCCATGAACCCAAGGCCCCTAGTACTTGCATTAATTTTGTAATTTCAAGAACTCTTCACTAGATGGCAGTACAGGTTGAATAGCTTCGTCTCTTCAATGTTGGTACACGAAGCTAAAACATCACACAGGGGAGACTCCTGATTATTGTTTAAAACAGATCTCTGTAAATAAAAAGCACAAGCAAAACATTAGAGAATGCTTTTTCAATGCTCAGCATTTTAGCAACACTAAGCAAAAGTATTCTAAACACATCCGTTATGCTGCATACCTTCCAGTATTACAACCTTAAACTGTGCTCACAACACTAAGAGATTCATATTTCCAGTCCTCTCCCGCACCTCAGAATTCTGAATCGGGGCATCTGTAATGGAACACAGCATCTGTTTGTGAGAATTATGTAATGTGATTCTAATATGAATTCCCAGCGTGTTATGAACATCTAACTCATGAGCTCCAAACCAGGCCTTTATGTTTTCCTCTTGGTCTTTTCCTTCATTGTTTGCACATTAAAAGTATTGTATTAAAATGATGGCATGCCAAAAAAATGAATGAGATAGACTATTGCTGATTTTGGTTACTGATTATTCAAATACTTGTCCCTTGAAAACTTAATGGCCATGCAGGAAGCTCTAAACCAAAATGGATTTATTGTTTGTGAGAGACCTGACTTCATAATCTACTCCTAAAGTAGTTATAAAGGCAGTAACTACTGCCTTTTGTCATCAATCCATCATTCATAGCCTTGAAATAGACCTCTAAAAATGTACCTACAGTTCCATCATGGTTCAATAGGTTAATTTGCTTGCTGCTAAGCCTGACAACCTGTGTTCAGTATTCAGGACCCACATGGGAAGAGAAGAGAATTAACTCTTGAAACTGTCCTCTGACCTTCACATATACACACTGTGGTTTGCAAGCATGCACACACATGCATACACACACACACACTTGGATTCCCCTGCCTGCCTGATCGACAGCCATAGAGTCATCTCCTACACCCGCTTACATGTAGTCTGACCATTTCATGCTGTATCCATCATTTATCTGTTCAACAGGCCTCACTCCTCAGCTTCCCTTATGAAGATTGAATGCCTGTATTTTCTCATATGAAAAGGGCCTCGATCAGTTCATAAGGATTCGTGGGTGTGACCTGTGAAGTTAGCCTGTGCATGTCTAATAGTGAAAGAGTATATGGAATGACAGGTTGAAAGAAGAAAGGCCCTCTGAGCAGCCAGCACAGAGGTTATTGTAGATGACATCCCCAAGTGTCTATTTGTTTCTAGTGAAAGTACCCTCAACTATTTCTTTAATTTGTTTTTGACTGAAGGTAATTAACCTATCATGTTCCAATAATTTTCTATATACTTCAGAGCTTTATAAGTAGTGGCTATTAAAGTTTTATTGAATCTAGTTTACATTATTAATCATAAGATTATATGGTTTATTCTTCCCTTTAATCTGTTGGTAGGAAATTTTTCTCATATTTCTATAGTGAACCATTCTTTATGTCCACAGTACTCCATGTGGGTGATCACTCTTGGGCACCCCCCTAGATTAGGCTTAATGATACTTATTTCCTTAAATAAACTTTCATTTCTGTTCACATATAGGGCAAGTACTATATTTTCTTTAAGAGTATGTTGCTCCCTAAACGAATGAGAACTTCTATTGTCCCTTCATTTTGGATTGATTTCATGGAGGAGTGGACCTTTAAAAGTTAGCTGACCTGGAGCTGGAGGGATGGCTCAGCCGTTATGAGCACGAGCTGCTCTTCTAGAAGACCTGGAATCAAATCCCAGCAACTACATGGCAGCTCGCAACTGTTAGAACTACAAGATCTTGCACAGACATATATGTAGCAAACACCAATGCACATAAAATAAAAAATATACTAATTAAAAAGAAGACTTTTTTAAGTTAGCTAACACCTAGAGGTAGAAACCACCTGAGCATGATGTCCTTTAATGATAAATTCTCTTCCAGGCTACAATGATTGGACAATCATGATTTTACACCAGGTTGACAGGGGAAGGCCTGTATTAGTATTTTTCTAGAAAGCAACTCATTTCTTCTAGTGTATCTATTTAATTTTTTTTGAGACCAAGTTTCTCAGTGTAGCTTTGGCTGTCCTGGAATATATTCTGTAGACAAGCCTAGCTTTGAAGTCAGAAATCCACCTGCTTCTGCCTCCCGAGTACTGAGATAAAGATGTGCACGATCACTGCCTGGCTTTCTTCTAAGTTCTTAAAATTATTGTCTTAATACCATACATAACACTCCCTTACAAAGCTTTTGTTGTATAGTTATGATCATGTCTGTGATTTTTTTAATTTAACTATGCAGTAGGTACATTTAGCACCTGTAGAAATGGAAAAAAAACATTTAAGTTGTCAATAACCATAAACTTAAAATAATCTGTTATGTCATACATAGGAGTTTTGGGGAAATTTGCTTTCTTTTTCTTATTGTTGCTTTTTATGAGTACTTTTCGATATTTTACATGATAGATTTGATCATATCTTTACCATGCCTAAGTTTCTCCAGATCCTATCCACTCAACCTCATAGTCTTTCTTAAAAAAAAATAAATAAATAAAATAAAAAACACAGAACTATAACCAAGGAAATAGACAAACAAACAACATTTTATGTTGACCAACTATTCCTCTGTGTGTGTGTGTGTGTGTGTGTGTGTGTGTGTGTGTGTGTGTGTTTTCACAGTCTCTGTAAGCTCATCTGTGCATCAACCCTGTTGTGTCTAGAAGACACTTCTCCCTTGGAGTCATCCAATACCTCTATCTCTTTACAATCTTTCTCCTGCTCTTCAGCATAGAGCCCAGAGACTGTATCTATGAGCATTTTTATGACTGCCCACTGACAACTTTCCAGCCCCAAACCTCCCTCTTAGATTTTCACCTCCTAACCTGGGAAGCCAATAACAAAGCCTTTGGATGGTAGTGAGACAGTCAAACAAAAGAAACCTTGCCTATAGTAGAACAGCTTACCTCAATAATTGTCTAATCACATTAAAACACACCTCAAACACCTTTCTCTACCCCCAAACCATTTCAAAGTCTTCTTAGAAACCTACCCTTATCTCCCAGGGCCTTATTATGCAAGCTGTAGTTTCTTCATACTCTCTTAGTATTTACATGATGTCCTCAGTCTTCACATCCAAACTCTTTGGGCAGTGATTGTCAACTCCTCCTCAGTAGGGTAATTCGATCAGTCAACTATGTGCACATATGTCCTGGTATGGAGCATGACCACATAGGATCCCTTTTCCTCTTTCTATTGGCGCACTAACTAGCCCTGTTGCTTTATCTTCCAATTATGAAGTCCTGCAGAGATTCTAGTCCAGAAATAACCAAACTAAGTCAGACATTTCTATAGCTTGCATGCTAGCATGTAGGGACAGAAGTACAATACTGAGATCTTACAATTTATATGTATATCCCAGTTTGAGTTGTATGACAGTTTTCAGCCTAAAGCAGAACTGCCATTAGATTCCAGGGAACAAGTCTCACACTGTGGCCTTTGATTGTGTATCCCAAACAGGCATGACCCTCTGTTCTATAAATGGATCTGGAAAAAATGCCAATTAACATAGAAAATACATGAATTCTTTAAGTTATTATTGTGTGGAGAACACGTGGTCACCATGTGGCATATTGAGCTCACACTCCTTAAAGTGACTAGTTTACTAGGACTCCACAAAATGTCACTGTTGTTGTTAGCTGTGTCTCTGTTGTCCAACAAGATCCTACTCTTCATGGATTTGGGGAAAACACTCATGTCATCTCACGATGCTATGACAAGGTTAATTCCAGCCCAAATTTAATGTAGAGTACTCAATTCAAAACACCATTTCATGGGAAAGGTTCTATCTCCTGAACATATTAATTTGAGCCTTTCTGAAGATTCTCAATCTCTCTCACATCAAATTATATCCAATGGGAGAGACAGAAAAGGGGACAGGGTAGAACATACAACAAGAAGATGCTGGCAGCCTATTGCACCTCATAATATGAATTCTAAACCAATGTTAACATCTACTAAAATGTACCAAGTAGTACAACTTCCTAATCTTAGTCAATACAATGGCTCAAATTACTGTTTTACCTGGGTATCCTGCTCTAAACTTAGGTGAATGACTGAAAATAAAATAGGAAAAAATAGATATGCCTCACTTTAACCTTAATTCCCCATAGTCAAATCTTTATTTCTGTAAAACAACCCTGGTGGGCCATTGAATACTGAATTGAAATTAGATGAAGTCTTTGACCCATGTAATTAGGTTAACAAAAAGTCCTCAAAGACCTACCCTAACCTTGTTTAAAATACTTAATGTCACTCAGTGTAAACCAAAGCAGAGCTTCAAAACCCATTATTTAAAACCTGTTCAGAGAAGAGAGGATTACCCACTGCTCATCCTTTTAACAGTCCCCAGGGCTCTTCTTCAAACTGAAAAGAATGATCAGCAGCCCATAGTCAAGGATCACTGCCTTGTTTCTATGGCCAACTCATACCCAGTACTAATGGAATTACATACTTAGCGGTCAGAGGTTTGGGGAAAGGATCCTGAGTGCCTATTTCACCAGCCTTATAGCCACACTTGACTCTCACTTCTAAAAGGACACAATACACCTGTTGTTAGCTATCTGAGGCAACATAGCCTTTGCAGGCAAAAGCCAGTTGCAGCCAACATTCTCTAGATTAATACAGCTATTACATTACTTTCGTGGCTTCATCTTCTGAGGACATTATTGAATACATTCATTCAAGTACTCACAAAAGGAGATAGACTATTATCCCACACATATTACAGCTCTGCCACCTCCATTAGATTCTTGAAACATATTCAATAGACTGAAGTCTGCTCAATCTTTCAACAAGTCAGGAAATAGTTATTGGATCAACACAGAGAATGTTAGAGTGGGTTCAAAATCTTTCAGGGCATTTATTAATTTTTGCAGGCAACTTTCATTTAAAACTATTCCTAAGCCCAATATCAGAATGCCCCACAAATCCAAATCTGTCTAAATTTCAGTAAAACAGGCAACCCCACTGTACATCCCAGAGTACATGTAATTAGGTTAACATCCTTTAACCCATGCAATTAGGTTAACAATGATTATTTGTATCCAAGGTTGACCCTATTAGAATAAAGAACTCAATGTCATTTGTCTAGAATCATTTTTCAAATTTAAAAATCATGCATTTATACACACTACAGTACAAGGCTTCACCAAGGTAGTCCTTATACACTCCAGACATTAATGATGGTAACAAAAGCATTTATTTTTCTGTTCAAATTATATAATTCTGTACTTTACATTTACTTCTTTCTGATACAGTTACTTCTTCCTGCTATTATTACACCACACAGGATGCTTAAACACATGGGCTCAAGTTTTCCAGTGCCTCGGTAGCTGAGACTGCAGATGTGTGACTATGGACAACTGACATTGGGCTCTTGACCAATACTTTCAGCAAAACACCCATCCTCTCCCAGTATCAGGCAGCAGGGCTCATACAGTGTCCTGATGACTTCCTTATACAAGTTCAAATTCTAAGTGAAGCAGCATTTTTTTATCATCTCTCAAATGTCAGAAATTGATTACCTGACTCAACACTAGATGTCTGACTGCTAGTAGCTCTCAAACACCCACACTCTCCCTTTTCTTTCTATTCTATATCTTGGAAAAATGATGAGAAAAGCTCAAGTGTTTCTCCTTATGGTGTCAGTGAAAACTCCAGACATCAAACCTTGAACTGCATCCAGGAACCCTCAGCCCTCATTAACATATCTCACACCTACTTGACTCCCACTGACACTTTTGGGCATGCTCTAGAGATTGATTTTTTATCACCCTTTTGTGATATATCCAAACCAAACAAGGCAGGAAGAAGAATCTGTACCACTTTCATAGAAAGATCACAGTACCTCTACACTCTTCCTATCTAGAATTAATAATGTGGCCAGAAATAAGATTAATTTAAAAATCAACTTCCCAAATTTTAACAATAACAATTCACAAAAAGTGTCAAAATTTTAATTTTAAATAAAGAATTGTATTATAATTTTAGAATAAATTTAACAGTAAATATATAACTGATTGAATAAATTTATCAAGGTAATTCATCAAAGGACATAAGACTAATCTTAAATATATAGATATATGTTTAAATATAAATAAAAAATATATTATATTAATATTAATATATAAATTTCTAGGTAAGGTTACAGTATTATTTAAGGTGTCAATCCAAAGAAATTTTTGCAGAAATATGGTCTAATTCTGAAAAGAAAGTGACGAAATACTTATCAGGTATCCCATCTAATTTTATGTTAACATAACATAAGCTAGAGTCATCAGGGAGGAAGGAACCTCAATTAAGTAAATATCTCCATAAGATTGGGATGTAGGCAAGCCTGTGGGGCATTTTCTTAGTGATTGATGTAAGAAGGCCCAGACCATTGTGAATGGTGCCATCCCTGAGCAGATGGTCCTAGGCTCTATAAATACAGCCTGAACAAGCCATGAAGAGCAATCCAGTAAGCAACACCCATCCATGGTCTCTCCATCAGCTCCTGCCTCCAGATTCCAGCCCTTTTTGAGTTCCAATCCTGATTTCCTTCAATAATAAGTATAAATCAAATAATCTTGTTTTCTCCCCAGGGAGGCTTTGGTTATGGTGTTTTATTATAGCAATAGTAACCCACACTAAGACAAGGGTATAAAAGCTGATACCCTTTAAAGTTACCACAATAAAAAGAGTTTTGTGTTAGCATAAGTTCATATACAAGGAGATCAGTGGCATAGACGTAAGTATCCAGAAACAGTGATATCCATAAGAACTGGCATTTAAGTAATATAATATTTAAATCTACAAAAGAGAAAATGTCCCAATCTGTCTCTGTGCATTGTCCCCACAGCACACATAAATTATTATTTAATTGGCCTATTATGGTGAACTGAGAAGACTGCTCACAGTTTCAAGGTTTGAATCTACTGTTTCTGAAGCTCTACATGACCAGTGGAGTAGTATATCTGGATTGTAGCAAGGAGAAAAAGTAGAGTCATTCCTGTTACTCTATCCTTTGCTTCTTGTTGCCATGCAGTGAGCATCTCTGCACCACAACACCATCTTCCCTGATGCTATGTTTCTCTAGGTCCAGAAACTAGACACAGAGATAACCATGGGCAGAAAGCTTTGAAGCCACAAGTGAAAATTAAAAGCATTTCTCTCAGGTCACATTGAAAAAAAGCAATCTAACACAAGTGAGATAAGTGAAATAACCAGGGTGAACAGTGTCCTGTGTTCTCTGGTATGTTTGTATGCTCCTGCATGTACCAGCATTCTATATAGGAACTGACTTGTCCATTTCTTTTGGAAAACTCACACTGCTATCAAGTGGGTTCTTGAGTACAGACTGAACATTCTCTGTAGACCACTTCTCCTGCCTTGTTCAAGCAATCAGATTTTCTCATCCTTAAAATCTTACTTTGACTCACTAATTAACACAAGTTCCTGCACATTTTTCTACAGTCTAAGAATTATTAGCTGTGGAGTAGAAATATGTGTCCCGCAGTGTCACCTGCTGCATCCCTGACAAATGAAAGGGCAAGGTAACATTGATAAGACCATGCTGTCAACATTTAACTTCATTAGATATCTAATGGCAATGATTTTCTAGACAGATACCACATACCAAAGTTAAATTAAGATCAAGTAAACTATGCAAACAGTCCCATATCCCCTAAAAAAAGAGAAGTCATTAAAAACCTACAAATAAACAAACAAAGCCCAGAACCAGATGGCTTTAGCACAGAGTTCTAACAGACCTTCAAAGAAGAGTTAATACCAGAACCCATCAAACTATTTCATAAAATAGAAACAGAAGGGATGCTATATAATTCATTTTATGAAGCCATAATTACTCTGATACTTAAACCACACAAAGACTCAAAAGAGAAAGAGAACTTCAGACCAATTTCACTAACAAATATCAATGCAAAACCACTCAATAATTTTCTAGCAAACTGAATGCAAGAACACATTAAAACCATCATTCACCATGATCAAGTAGGCTTCATCCCAGGATGGAAGATTGGTTCAATATCTGAAAATCCATTAATGTAATCCACTATATAAAGAAACCCAAAGGAAAAAACCACATGACCATCTCATTAGATGCTGAAAAGGCATTTGACAAAACACAACACCCCTTCATGTTAAAAGTATAACATGTCAAATTAAATAGATATTTGAAGCAATCCCACTAAAATCAGGAAAAGACAAGGATGCTCATTTTCCATGTATCTATTCAATATAGTACTCAAAGTTCTAACTAGAACAATAAGACAGCAAAACAAGATCAAGGGGATACAAATTGGCAGAGAAGAAGCCAACATATCACTGTTTGGAGATGGTATGATAGTATACATGATCAACCCATCATCCCAGGGATGCAGGGATGGTTCAATTATGGAAATCCATCAACATAATCAACTATATAAACAAACTCAAAGAAAAAAACTACATGATCATCTCATTAGATGCTGAAAAAGCCTTTGACAAAATACAACACCACTTCTTGTTAAAAGTATTGGAGAGATCAGGAATTCAAGGTCCATACCTAAACGTAATAAAAGCAATATACAGCAAACCAATAGCCAACATCAAACAAAATGGAGAGAAACTTGAAGAAATCCCATTAAAATCAGAAGAAAAGGTTGCCCATTGTCTTCCTACCTACTCAATATAGTACTTGAAGTCCTAGTCAGAGCAATTAGACAATAAAAAGAGGTCAAAGGGATACAAATTGGAAAAGAAGAAGTCAAAATATCACTATTTGCAGATGTTATGATAGTGTGCTTAAGTGATCCTAAAAATCCCAGCAGATAAAGAACTTTATCAAAGTGGCTGGATATCAAATTAACCCAAACAAATCAGTAGCTTTTCTCTACTCAAAGGATAAACAGGCTGAGAAAGAAATTAGGAAAATGACACAATTCACGATAGTCACAAATAACATAAAATGCCTTGCTGTGAGTCTAACCAAGCAAGTGAAAGATCTTTTTGACAAGAATTATAAGTCCCTGAAGAGAAAGTGGGAAAGGGCCTTGAACACATGGGCACAAGATCAACAATTAACAGATTGGATCTCATAAAACTGAAAAGGTTCTGTAAGGCAAAGGACAGTGTCAGTAGGACAAAAGAGCGACCCACAGATTGGGAAAAGATCTTTATCAACCCTACATCTGAAAGAGGGCTAATATTCAAAATATACAAAGAACTCTAGTTAGACTCCAGAGAACCAAATAACCCTATTATAAAATGGGGTACAGAGATAAACAAAGAATTCTCAACTGAGGAATCTTCCATGACTGAGAAGCACTTAAAGAAATGTTCAACATACTTAGTCATCAAGAAAATGCAAATACATGACCCTGAGATTCCACTTCACACCAGTCAGTATGACTAGAATCAAAAACTCAGGTGACAGCAGATGTAGGAGAGGATATGGAAAAAGAGGAACACTTCTCCACTGCTGGTGGGATTGCAAGCTGGTACTACCATTCTGGAAATCTTTCTGGTGGTTCCTCAGACAATTGGAAATAGTTCTACCTGAAGATTCAGCTATTCCACTACTGAGCATATACCCAAAATATGCTCCAACATACAACAAGGAGACATGCTCTGCCATGTCTTTTTTAATATCCAGTAGCTTGAAATAACCCACATGTCCCTCAACAGAAAAATGGATACATAAAATGTGGTACACAATGGAGTACTACCCAGTTATTAAAAACAATGACTTCATGAAAATCGCAGGCAAGTGGATGGAACTAGAAAATATCACCCTTAGTGAGGTAACCCAGACACAAAAGAACACACATGGTATGTACTCACTGATAAGTGGATATTAACCCAAAAACTCACAATGCCCATATACAACCCACAAACCATATGGAGCTTTGGAGGAAGGGATTCCAGGGTGTGTGGATGCTTCAGTCCTGCATTGAGGGGGGAATAGGATGATTGCAGGAGGTAGGGCAACCTAGGAGAAAGAGAGGAGGGGGAGAATATAAGGTGGCAGTATCAGGCACTGGAAGTGACAGGAAAGAGGTATAGAGGGTCATGAAATCGAATAAAAATAAGTACGGGGGGATGAGAAACTGGGAATAGCCACTGGGAGGGTCTCAGATGCCAGGGAAAAAATACGCTCCCAGCACCCAATGGTGATGATTGGCAGAGAAAGGATATAGAATCTGTAGAGACCATCTCCACTAGATAGGCACAGACCCCAGTCATGGAATGGGGCCACACACCCATCGCAAAGTTTTTAACCCATTAATTTCCTGTCCAAAGGATTAACAGGGACAAGCCCAGGGCAGATGTATCTTTCTTAAGAGTTTTGTTTGTTTGTTTGTTTGTTTGTTTGTTTTATTGGATATGTTTCTTTATTTACATTTCAAATGTTATTCCCTTTCCCAGTTTCCTGTCCATAAGCCTCCCATCCCCTCCCCCATAAGGGTGTTCCCCCATCCACCCTCACTTAGAACCCCCCCCCGACATTTCCCTGCACTGGGGGTCCAACCTTGGCAGAACCAAGGGCATCCCCTTCCACTGGTGCCCCAACAAGGCTATTCTCTGCGACATGTGCAGTTGGAGCCAAGGTTTAGGTTTGGATACTAGTTTAGACCCTGGAAGCTCTGGTTGGTTGGCATTGTTGTTCTTATGGAGTTGCAAGCCCCTTTAGCTCTTTCAATCTTTTCTCTAATTCCTCCAATGGGGGCCCCATTCTCAGTTCAGTGTTTTGCTGCTAGCATTTGCCTCTGTATTTGACATGCTCTGGCTGTGTCTCTCAGGAGAGATCTATATCTGGCTTCTGTCAGAATGCAATTCTTAGCTTTATCAATCTTATCTAGTTTTTGTGGCTGTATATATATGGGCCACATGTGGGGCAGGCACTGAATGGCTGTTCCTTCAGTCTCTGCTCTAAGCTTTGCCTCCCTATCCTCTCCTATGGATATTTTTGTTCCCCCTTTTAAGAAGTGATATTTTCTAGTTCATTCCATTTGCGTATGAATTTCATGAAGTCATTGTTTTTGATAGACGTACCACATTTTATGAATCCATTCCTCTGTTGAAGGGCATCTGGGTTTTTCCTGCTTCTGGCTATTATAAATAAGGCTGCTATGAACACAGTGGAGCATGTTTCTTTGTTGTAGGTTGGAGCATCATTTAGGTATATGCCCAGGAGAAGTACAGCTGGGTCCTCGAGTAGTGGAAGGTCCAACTTTCTGAGGAACCAACAGACTGATTTCCAGAGAGGTTGTACAAGGTTGCAATCCCACCAACAATGGAGGAGTGTTCCTCTTTCTCCATCTCCATCTCCATTTCAGCATCTGCTGTCACCTGAGTTTTTTGTTTTTTGTTTTTTGTTTTTTTTTTTTTTTTTTGTTCTTTTTTTTTTTGAGCTGGGGACCGAACCCAGGGCCTGCGCTTCCTAGGCAAGCTTACCACTGAGCTAAACCCCAACCCCTTGTTTTTTATTTTAGCCATTTTCACTGGTGTGAGGTGGAATCTCAGGGTTGTTTTTGATTTGTATTTCCCTGATGACTAAGGATGTTGAACATTTCTTTAGGTGCTTCTCAGCCATTTGATATTCCTCAGCTGAGAATTTTTTGTTTAGCTCTGTACCTCATTTTTAATAGGGTTATTTGGCTCCCTGGAGTCTAACTTTTTGAGTTCTTTGTATATTTCGGATATTAGCCCTCTTTCACAAGTAAGATTGTTGAAGACCTTTTCCTAAAGATCTCAGAAAATGGAAAGATCTCCCAAGCTCATGGATTGGCAGGATCAATATAGAAAAAATGGCCATTTTGCCAAAAGCAATCTACAGATTCAATGCAATCCCCATCAAAATTCTAACTCAATTCTTTATAGATAGAAAGATCTTTTTGCAAATTTATTTGGAATAACAAAAAAATGCCAAGGATAGCGAAAACTATACTCAAGAATAAAAGAACTTCTGGGTGAATCACCATCCCTGATCTCAAGCAGTATTACAGAGCAACAGTGATAAAAAAAAAAAAAAAAGTTGGGTTTGGTCCCCAGCTCCGAAAAAAAAAAAGAAAAGAAAAGAAAAGAAAAAACTGTTTGATATTGGTACAGAGACAAGCAGATAGACCAGTAGAATAGAATTGAAGACCCAGAAATGAACCCACACACCTATGGTCACTTGATCTTTGACAAAGGAGCTAAAACCATCCAGTGGAAAAAAAGATAGCATTTTCAACAAATGGTGGTGGTTCAACTAGAGGTCAGCATGTAGAAGAATGCAAATGGGTCTATTCTTATCACCCTGTACAAACCTTAAGTCCAAGTGGATCAAGGACCTCCACATCAAACCAGATACACTCAAACTAATAGAAAAAAGAAGTGAGGAAAAGTCTTGAACATATGAGCACTGGGGAAAATTTCCTGAACAAAACACCAATGGCTCATGCTCTAAGATCAAGAATTGACAAATGGGACCTCATAAAACTGCAAAGCTTCTGTAAGGCAAAGGACACTGTGGTTAGGACAAAACAACAACCAACAGATTGGGAAAAGATCTTTACCAAAGGAGCAGATTCTTCAGGATGGGCCATCCGAGGACTACTCCACCTGGGGATCCATACTGTCTGCAGACAGCAAACCAGAGACTTTTGCTATTACCAAGAGGCACTTGCTGACAGGAATTTGATGTTACTGTTCCTTAGGAGGTTCCGCCAGCAACTGACCAGTACAGATGTGGATGCTTGAAGCCAACCATCAGACTGAGCTCAAGAACCCTGGTCGGGGAGCTGGTGAAAGGACTGGAGGAGCTGAGGGGGAATTGCAACTCCATAGGAAGAACAACATCAGCTGGCCAGACCACCCAGTGCTCCCAAGGACTAGACCACCATCCACGGAGTGTACAGTGAGAAATCCATGGCTCAAGATACATAGGTAGCAGAGAATGGCCTTTTCTCACATCAATGGGAGGACAGGCCCTTGGTCCTGTGGAGGTTTGATGCTTCAACGTTCGGGGAAGCTGGAGGAATGGGACAGGAGAGGGTGGGTGGGTGGAGGAGCAGCCTCATAGACGCAAAGAAGAGGGAGGAGAGGGAGATTGTGAGATGAGGGGCCTGTGGAGGGGTAACTGGGAAGTGGGATATCATTTGAGATGTAAACAAATGGAATGATTAAGAAAAAAGAAAAAACTTGATAATACTTGACCAGTACGACATAATCAATAAATGTTGGAGTTTTCTCTTGTCATTATGAAGCTTTCTTTTGTCTGTGAACAGATGATTTCCCATTCAACAGCATGGGGACAGCAACTGTAATGTTCCAAAATGACTAGAGAAACTTATATACATCTAGCTTAGAAATACTTTTTTTAAATCTCTTTACTTTTATGTTCATGTGCATGGGTCTTTCGACTGCCAGTATTTCTATGCATCATGTGCATACCTGATGCTCAGGAGGCTAGAAGAGGGTGTCAGATCCCCCTGAGACCAGAAATACAGATGGTTGAAGGCTGCCATGTGTGTGCTGGGCATTGAACATGGGTCCTCTGGAAAAGCAACCGGTGCTCTTAACCACTGTGGCCCTGGAAATTCTTTTTCACTTCAGGCGGGAGGAAAATTAAACTTTAAAGCAATAGGTTTCTCCTTTTTACTGCTTTTCTGACTTGAATTTCTTTGAATATTAAGAAGATGGGGTAAGATTTTACTGAGGAAAAGAAAATTACACCCTATTTAATTATGTTTATGGAAAGTATGTGTGTGGAGTGTACACAGAGAAATGACTAAAGCATATCACTCAGAACAAGAATTATAACTTCTTCATACATGATAAAGCATAAGGAAACTTTTATTTCATTACATTTTATTACCTGCATTTCCAAAGTATTCAGTACGTACATTGTATAAGGAAGACAGCATTAATAAGCCACTGTCTGTTTTAAACATTGACTATTAGTGGTGGAAGCCATTAATAGCATGTAAGTGATGTGTTGGCCTCTCCTCATGTCCTGTAGCATTTTGGCCTTAGTTCCAGGCAGCATTCTCACATTTGCTTCATAAACCTATTAGTAGGACTTTTCTTGCTTGCTAAATTTCCAAAGGCTGCAAATGATAGAACTTGGTTTTAACTGCTGATGTATTCCTAGTGCTATATAATATATTATAATAGGAGAGAAGAGTCACAAATGAAGGCTGAACAGGAATGACAAATGCATGCTCACAAAAGAGCAATTGTGATTAAACTTAAAAGAAAAATCACTGTAACCATGTACAGTATCCAAATGCATTGCACAGGCCTTGGACTTGTCTGGAAAGCAGATGAGTGAGACCAGTCTGAACCAATGGGGCTTCTGAGTTGCCAGAGGAAAAGGTAGGAGAACTGGCAAAGGAGGCCTTACAGCTAGGGTCTCAGCAAGCCTCCCAGATTAACTGCCTGCTAAGCTGCTGTAACTCCTATTTGTGGACAGGTGAGCCATAGAGGTTGGCCTTGTCTTGCCTCAGGTGTCTCCAAAACCATCATAATGGATAAAGCACTGAGCCCAGGACACAGCTTCTGAGCGAACACAGTGAACATCCACACTCACATTGTCTTATTGCATAGCAAGCTGTCAACCCAGAAAAAAAAAATAAAAACTTCCTTCTTGAGAACCTTATGAACAAACACCTATTCCCAAAACATCCCTATTACCATGCTTGTTTCCCCTCTGTTCCAGTCTTTCCTGGCATTCAGCCCTACTTTAGACATCCTTACTAAAATAAGACTTCAGTTTTAAGGGCAGGCAGCATTTGGACCTTTTTGGCAAGGACTCCTGGCCTGGGCAAGCACACTTGATGATCGTACAGCGCATGGTCCCTCTTCTCATGACCATCTGCTAGAGTGGCTCTCTGCCCACTCACAGGCTCACTGGATTGCTTCACCAGGACACAGGTGCCAGGCAATCATGGGACTTAAATGAGCAGACCACATAATAAAACAAAATTTTCCTCTTCCCTTCAGGGGGATCCTTCCTCCGTGGCAGCCTTAATACGGTGTTCTGCATGGCTTCTGAAGTTTGATTAAAGTCATAGACATGATTTAACCAAGGACGAATTATAAGAAGCAACCCCTGAGAGACAACTGGTTATAGAAGAAAGCAGCCATGACCACAACAGCCATGATGCAGGAAGATGTATGGGTAAGTAATAATTATAAGAAACAAATAGTCATCACTCCAGATTTGTTTAGTTGGATCTTGTGATCGTTGGGTTTTGTCAGCTTAATATAAACCTAAACATATCTGGAAAAAAGGAACCTCTGTTGAGAAATTGGCCCAATCAGGTTGTCCAATGAGTAACAGGGGAGTTTTATTGATTAGTAATTGATGTGGGAGGGTTCAGCCCACTATGAGCTGTATAAAAGAGCAAGCCGAGCAGGCCATGTAGTGGAGGTCAATAGGCAGCATCTTTCCATAGTTCTCCTTCAGTTCCTGCCAGGAGTTCCTGTCCTGGTTTCTCTTCAGTATGAACTGTCACTGTAAAGTGAAGTAAACCCTTTCATCCCTAGATTGCTTCGGATCATAGTTTTAGTGCCAGCAGTAAAAGACAAACTACAACAGATTCTTAGAAATGAAGAAAAGAAATATCCATTGCAGGGGTAGCTATAACTTGGCTTATGTAGAGAGAAACAAAAGTAACTTGTTAGCATTAAAGAACATGCCACTGCTTGTTGAAATGGAATATTACTCAGCTATCAAAAACAATGCCTTTATGAAATTCATAGGCAAATGGAGGGAACTGGAAAATATCATCCTGAGTGAGGTAACCCAATCACAGAAAAACACACATGGTATGCACTCATTGATAAGTGCCTATTAGCCCAAATGCTTGAATTACCCTAAATGCACAGAACACATGAAACTCAAGAAGAATGATCAAAATGTGAATGCTACACTCCTTCTTTAAAAGGGGAACAAGAAGACCCTTGGCAGGGAATAGTGAGGCAAAGATTAAAACAGAGGCAGAAGGAACACCCATTTAGAGTCTCTGTTTAATTTCCGTTTCCATGACCTGTCCATTGATGAGAGTGGGATGTTGAAATCTCCTACTATTATTGTGTGAGGTGCAATGTGTGTTTTGTGCTTTAGTAAGGTTTCTTTTATGTATGTAGGTGCCCTTGTATTTGGAGCATAGATATTTAGGATTGAGAGTTCATCTTGGTGGATTTTTCCTTTGATGAATATGAAGTGTCCTTCCTTATCTTTTTTGATGATTTTTAGTTGAAAATTGATTTTATTCGATACTAGAATGGCTACTCCAGCTTGCTTCTTCGAGCCATTTGCTTGGAAAGTTGTTTTCCAGCCTTTCACGCTGAGGTAGTGTCTGTCTTTGTCTCTGAGGTGTGTTTCCTGTAGGCAGCAGAATGCAGGGTCCTCATTGCGTATCCAGTTTGTTAATCTATGTCTTTTTATTGGGAAGTTGAGACCATTGATGTTGAAAGATATTAAGGAATAGTGATTATTGCTTCCTGTTATATTTGTATTTGGATGTGAGGTTATGTTTGTGTGCTTTTCTTCTCTTTGTTTTGTTGCCAAGACGATTAGTTTCTTGCTTTTTCTAGGGAGTAGCTTTCCTCCTTATATTGGGCTTTATCATTTTTGTCCTTTGTAGCGCTGGATTTGTAGAAAGATATTGTGTAAATTTGGTTTTGTCATGGAATATCTTGGTTTCTCCAGCTATGTTAATTGAGAGTTTTGCAGGATTCAGTAACCTGGGCTGACATTTGTGTTCTCTTAGGGTCTGTATGACATCTGTCCAGGATCTTCTGGCTTTGATGGTCTCTGCCGAGAAGTCTTGTGTGATTCTGATAGGTGTGCCTTTATATATTACTTGACCTTTTTCCCTTACTGCTTTTAATATTCTTTCTTTATTTTGTGCATTTGGTGTTTTGACTATTATGTGATGGGAGGTGTTTCTTTTCTGGTCCAATCTATTTGGAGTTCTGTAGGCTTCTTGTATGCTTATGGTATGCTTTCTTTAGGTTAGGGAAGTTTTCTTCTATGATTTTGTTGAAGATATTTACTTGTTCTTTGACCTGGGAGTCTTCACTCTCTTCTATACCTATTATCCTTAGGTTTGATCTTCTCATTGAGTCCTGGATTTCCTGTATGTTTTGGACCAGCAGCTTTTTCCATTTTACATTATCTTTGACAGTTGTGTGGATGATTTCTATGGAATCTTCTGCTCCTGAGATTCTCTCTTCTATCTCTAGTATTCTGTTGGTGATGCTTGTATCTACGGCTCCTTGTCTCTTCTTTTGGTTTTCTACATCCAGGGTTGTTTCCCTGTGTTCTTTCTTCATTGCTTCTATTTCTATTCTTAATTCCTTCACCTGTTTGATTGTGTTTTCCTGGAATTCTTTCAGGGATTTTTGTGATTCCTCTCTATAGGCTTCTACTTTTTTATTTATGTTTTCCTGCATTTCTCTAAGGGAGTTCTTCATGTCTTTCTTGAAGTCCTCCAGCATCATGATCAAATATGATTTTAAATCTAGATCTTGCTTTTCTGGTGTGTTTAAATATTCAGTGTTTGCTTTGGTGGTAGAATTGGACTCCGATGATGCCATGTAGTCTTGGTTTCTGTTGCTTGGGTTCCTGCGCTTGCCTCTTGCCATCAGATTATCTCTGGTGTTACTTTGTTCTGCTATTTCTGACAGTGGCTAGACTGTACTATAGGCCTGTGTGTCAGGAGTGCTGTAGACCTGTTTTCCTGTTTTCTTTCAGCCAGTTATGGGGACAGAGTGTTCTGCTTTCGGGCATGTAGTTTTTCCTGTCTACAGGTCTTCAGCTGTTCCTGTGGGCCTGTGCCTGAGTTCACCAGGCAGGTCACTTGGACCAGAAAAGTTGGTCTTGCCTATGGTCCTGAGGCTCAAGTTTGCTCGTGGGGTGTTGCTTATGAGCTCTCGGCAAGGGCAGCAACCAGGAGGACCTGCGCCGCCTTTTCCAGGAGACCCCATGCACCAGGGTCCCAGATGGCATTTGGTGTTTTCCTCTGGAGTCAGAAATGTGGGCAGAGTGTAGTCTCTTCTGGCTTCCCAGGCATGTCTGCCTCTCTGAAGGTTTAGCTCTCCCTCCCACGGGATTTGGGTGCAGAGAACTGTTGATCCGGTCCCTTCAGGTACCAGCGGTGTCTGGAGCACAGGGGACATGCAGCTTCAGTGCCCCTATCTTCTGGTTCCCAGAGGCCATATACAGTTTCCTCTTGGGCCAGGGATGTGGGCAGGGGTGGGCAGTATTGGTGGTCTCTTCCGCTCTGCAGTCTCAGGAGTGCCCACCTGTCCGGGCAGTGAGCTCTCTCTCCCACAGGGTTTGGGAGCAGTGAGCTGCGGGCAGGCCATGATAAGATTTTTAAAGAGATTAGGGATAAAAGGGACATACCTAAATATAATAAAGTTGAACTACAGTGAGCCAATAGCCAATACTAAGTCAAATTGAGAGAAACTTGAGCAATTCCACAATTGAGAACAAGACAAGGCTGTTCATCCTTTTGATGTTTATTTAATATGGTATTTGAAGTTCTATCTGGAGCATTAAGGCAACTGAAGGAGACGAAGGAGATAAAAATTGAAATGAAGCAAGAATATTGTTGTTTGCAGTTGATATAATAGTATACATAATTTGCCGCCAAATTTCTACCAGGAAGCCCCTACAGCAGAATCAACAACCTTCACAATTGTTGCAAAAAATATATCTTGGGGGTAAATCTATCCAAGCAGGTGAAAGATCCCTATGACAAGAACTTCAAGTCTTTGAAGAAAGAAATTAAAGAATATCTCTGAAAATATGAAGATTCCCCAAGCTCCTGGATCGATAGTGATTAACACTGTAAAAACAGCCATCCACCAAAAGCAATCTACAAATTCAATGCAATCCTCATCAAGGTTCCAACACAATTCATTACAGAATTTGTAAGTGCAGTATTCAACATCATATGGGAAAAAAAACAAACAAACAAATCTCGGAATAGGTAAAACAATCCTAAGCCTGTACAGTAAAAGAAAAATATCACCATCCCCAACTTCAAGCTATGCTATGGATTAATAGTAATAAAAGCAGCATGGTGCTGACATAAAAACAGACAGGTGGATTAATGGAATTAAATCAAAGACCAAGAAATAAATACACACATTTATTGCCACCTGATTTTTTTTATAAAGAGGCCCAAACCATAAAATAGAAAAAAGAAAGCAGAGAGTTCCCTGCATCCAAACCCATGGGGAAGATCGAGGACTGCAGACATCCTGAGGTCGCAGAACAGACTGCCACCTCTGCACACCTCGGCCCACGTCCCTGGTCCAGGGGAAACTGCACAGTGCCTCTG
The DNA here is from genome assembly GCF_011064425.1 of Rattus rattus. NCBI lineage: Eukaryota > Metazoa > Chordata > Mammalia > Rodentia > Muridae > Rattus > Rattus rattus. The sequence goes on along the minus strand of NC_046154.1, from coordinate 121,805,178 downwards.
GACACAGGGATATAGGAAGAGAAAGCAGCCGGTACCCGCGGTTCTGGTCTGCACCCAAGACCCAACTAATCTGGCCAAACAGCTCCCTGCACCCTAATCACAAGGGGGAGAGAGCTGGAACCTCAGAAATGTGGATACTCCTGAGAAGTCAGAGGAGAATACCCTCTGCCTGCAGTCCAGACCCAAGAGGGAATCACATAGTGCCAATTGTGCCCACGGGTGCAAGGACCTGCGTGGGCAATCAGGGGAACGACCCTTTGATTCTTGACTGCACCTAGAGTTGAAAGACAGTCTCTAGAAGTATTGACACAACTGAAATCAGAGCACCTGTTCTCAGGAATAGCTGAAAGAAAACAGGAAAACAGTTCTACAGGACTGCTGACACAGAGGCCTACAGCAGGGTCCAGTCACTCTCGAAACAGCAAGACAAGCAAACACCAGAGACAATCCAATGGCTAGAGGCAAGCACAGGAGCCTAAGCAACAGAAACCAAGACTACTTGACATCATCAGAGCCCAGTACTCCCACCGAAGAAAATGCTGGATATCCAAGAACACCAGAAAAGCAAGATTTAGAGTTAAAAATCACATTTTTATAATGATGGAGGACTTTAAGAAAGACATAAAGAACTCCATTAGAGAAATGCAGGAAACACAAATAAACAAGTAGGAGCTCTTAGAGAGGAAACACAAAAATCCCTGAAAGAATTGCAGGAAAACACAACCAAACAGGTAAGGAATTGAAAATGGAAATAGAAACAGTAAAGAAAGCACAAAGGGTGACAACCCTGGATATAGAAAATCTAAGGAAGAGACAAGGAGCCATAGATACAAGTATCACCAACAGAAACAAGAGATAGAAGAGAGAATCTCAGGGGCAGAAGATACCATAGGAAACATTGACACAACTGTCAAAGATAATATAAAACTCAAAAAGCTCCTAGCCCAAAACTTACAGGAAATCCAGGACACAATGAGAAGATCAAACCTAAGGATAATAGGTATAGAAGAAAGGGAAGACTCCCAACTTAAAGGGCCAGTAAATATCTTCAACGAAATTATAGAAGAAAACTTCCCTAACCTAAAGAAAGAGATGCCCATAAACATACAAGAAGCCTACAGAACTCCAAATAGATTGAACCAGAAGAGAAATTTCTCCTGTCCCATAATAGTTAAAACACCAAATGCACAAAACAAAGGAAGAATATTAAAAGCAGTAAGAGAAAAAGGACAAGTGACATATAAAGGCAGACCTATAAGAATTATACCAGACTTCTCACCAGAGACTATGAAAGCCAGAAGATCCTGGACAGATGTCATACAGAACCTAAGAGAACACAAATGTCAGCAAAAGTACTGTATCCAGCAAAACTCTCAACTAACATAGATGAAGATACCAAGAAATTTCATGACAAACCCAAATTTATGCAATATCTTTCTACAAATCAAGCACTACCAAGGATAATAGATGAAAAACTCAAACACAAGGAGAGAAACTACACTGTGCAGAAAGAGCAAGAATAGAATTTCCTTGCAATGAAACCAAAAGAGAGACAAACATAATTCCACCTCTAACAACAAAAATAACAGGAAGCGACAATCACTATTCCTTAATATCTCTCAACATCAAAAGACTCAATTCCCCAATAAAAAGACATAGACTAACAGAATGGATACTTAAAGAGGACACAGCATTTTGCTGCATGCAGAAAACACACCTCAGAGACAAAGACAGACACTACCTCAGAATAACTGGCTGGAAAACAACTTTGCAAACAAATGGCCCGAAGAAATAAGCTGGAGTTGCCAATCTAATATCAAATAAAATTGACTTTCAACCAAAAGTTATTAAAAAAGATAAGGAAGGACACTTCATATTCATCAAAGGAAAAATCTACCAAGATGAACTCTCCATCCTAAATATCTATGGTCCAAATGCAAAGGCACCTACGTTCACAAAAGGAACCTAACTAAAGCTCAAATCACACATTGCATGATTATCACACGATAATAATAGAAGATTTAACACCCCACTCTCATCACTGGACAGATCATGGAAATAGAAATTAAGCAGAGACATAGTGAAATTAACAGAAGTTATGAACCAAATAGATTTAACAGATATTTTTAGAGCATTCCATCCTAAAACAAAAGGATATATCTTCTTCTCAGCACTTCATGGAACGTTTTCCAAAATTGACCATATAATCAGTCATAAAACAGGCCTCAACAGATACAGGAAGATAGAAATAATCTCATGCATCCTATCAGATCACCACACTCTAAGACTGGTATTCAATAACAACAATAATGACAGAAAGCCCACATATACATGGAGGTTGAACAATGCTCAACTCAATGACAACGTGGTCAATGAGGAAATAAAGAAAGATATTAAAGACTTCTTAGAATTTAATGAAAATGAAGATAGAACATTCCAAAACTTATGGGACACAATGAAAGCAGTACTAAGAGGAAAACTCATAGCTCTGAGTGTCTTCAAAAAGAAACAGGAGAGAACTTATGTCAGCAGCTTGACAGCACACCTAAAAGCTCTAGAACAAAAAGAAATGAATTAACCCAAGAGGAGTCGAAGGCAGGAAATAATCAAACTCAGAGCTGAAATCAACCAAGTAGAAACAAAAAGGACTATACAAAGAATCAACAAAACCAGGAGCTGGTTCTTTGACAAAACCAACAAGATAGATAAACCCTTAACCAGAATAACAAGAGGTCACAGAGAGTGTATACAAATTAGCAATCAGAAATAAAAAGGGAGACATAACATCAGAATCAGAGGAAATTCAAAAATCTTCAGATCCTATTACAAAAGCCTATATTCAACAAAACTGGAAAATCTGGGGTAAATGAACAATATTCTAGACAGATATAAGGCACCAAAATTAAATCTGGAACAAATAAACCATCTAAAAAAAACTCCATAACTCCTAAAGAAATAGAAGCAGTCATTAAAAGACTCCCAACCTAAAAGAGCCCAGGTTCAGTTGTGTTCAGTACAAAATTCTATCAGACCTTCATAGAAGATCTCATAACAATACTGTCCAAACTATTCCACAAAAGAGAAACAGATGGAACAGCTATCAAATTCCTTCTATGAAGCCACAATTACTCTTATACCAAAACCACACAAAGACCCAACTAAGAAAGAGAACTTCAGACCAATTTCCCTTATGAATATTAATGCAAAAGTACTTAGTAAAATTCTTGCAAACTGAATCCAAGAACACATCAAAACGATCATCCATCATGATCAAGTAGGCTTCATCCCAGGGATGCAGGGATGTTTAATATGTGAAAATCCATCAATGTAATCCACTATATAAAGAAACTCAAAGATACGAACCACATGAGCATTTCATTAGATGCTGAGAAAGCATTTGACAAAATTCAACACCCCTTCATGACAAAAGTCCTGGAAAGATCAGGAATTCAAGGCCCATATCTAAACATAGTAAAAGTCATATACAGCAAACCAGTAGCTAATATCAAACTAAATGGAGAGAAACTTGAAACAATCCCACTAAAATCAGGAATTAGACAAGGCTGCCCACTCTCTCCCTACTTATTCAATATAGTACTCGAAGTCCTAGCCAGAGCAATCAGACAGTGAAAGGAGGTCAAAGGGATACAGATTGGAAGAGAAGAAATCAAAATATCACTGTTTGCAGATGACATGATAATGTACTTAAGTGATCCCAAAAGTTCCACCAGAGAACTACTTAACCTGATAAACAACTTCAGCAAATTGTCAGGGTACAAAATTAACTCAAAGGGCAATTTCCAAATTCATTTGGAATAACAAAAAACCCAGGATAGCGAAAACTATACTCAAAAATAAATGAACTTCTAGGGGAAGCATCATCCCTGACTTCAAGCAGTATTACAGAGCGATAGTCATAAAACTGGTATTGGTACAGAGACAGGCAGATAGATCAGTGGAACAGAATTGAAGACCCAGAAATGAACCCACACACCTATAGTCACTTGGTCTTTGACAAAGGAGCTAAAACCATTCAATGGAAAAAGGATAGCATTTTCAACAAATGGTGCTGGTTCAATTGAAGGTCAGCATGAAGAAGGGTGCAAATCGATTCATTCTTGTCATCATGTACAAAGCTTAAGTCCAAGTGGATCAAGGACCTCCACATCAAACCAGATACACCCAAACTAATAGAAGAAAAAGTGGGCAAAAGTCTAGAACACATGGGCACAGGAAAAAATTTCCTGAACAAAACATCAATGACTCATGCTTAAGATTCAAGAATGGACAAATAGGACCTCATAAAACTGCAAAGCCTCTGTAAGGCAAAGGACACTGTCATTAGGACAAAACAGCAACCAACAGATTGTGAAAAGTTCTTTACCAATCCTACATTTGACAGAGGGCTACTATCCACAATATACAAAGAACTCAAGAAGTTAGACTCCAGAGAGCCAAATAACCCTATTAAAAATGGGGTACAGAGCTAAACAAAACATTCTCAGCTGAGGATTATTGAATGGCCATAAAGTACCTAAAGAAATGTTCAACATCCTTAGTCATCAGGGAAATGCAAATCAAAACAACTCAGAACTCAGAAACTGAAATTTAAACTCTGGATTCTCAGGGCTAGAGAGAGGGCACAGTGACTAAGAAGCCTTGCTGTCCTTCAGTTGGAATTCAGTTCCCAACACACATATCTGTCTATAACCCCCAGTTCCTAGGAGTGTAGCATCGTCATCTGGCTTCCATGGGCACCCACATGCACACAACATACACACACCCATGAACAGGAATAATAAAACTCACAGTTTTAAAAATAAACTCTGGATCCTTAAATTAAAAAAAAAGTACTTAAAGAAATGTTCAACATCCTTAGTCATCAGGAAAATGCAAATCAAAACAACCATGAGATTCCACCTCACTCTAGTCAGAATGACTAATATAAAAACCTCAGGTGACAGCAAATGCTGACCAGGATGTGGAGAAAGAGGAACACTCCTCCATTGTTGGTGGGATTGCAAACTGGTACAACCTCTCTGGAAATCAGTCTGGAGGTTCCTCAGAAAATTGCACATTGCGCTACTTGAGGACCCAGCTACACCTCTCCTGAGCATATACCCAAACGATGCTCCAACATACAACAAAGACACGTGCTCCACTATGTTCATAGCAGCCTTATTTATAATAGCCAGAAGCTGGAAAGAAACCAGGTGCCCTTCAACAGAGGAATGGATACAGAAACTGTGGTACATCTACACAATGGAATGTTACTCAGCTATCAAAAACAATGACTTCATGAAATTCATAGGCAAATGAAATGAACTAGAAAATATCATCCTGAGTGAGGTTACTTGATCACCAAAAAACACACTTGGTATGCACTCATTGAGCCAAAAAGCTCAAGTTACCCAAGATGCACAGACCATAGGAAGCTCAAGAAGAAGGATGACCAAAATATGGATGCTCCCACTCCTTAAAAGGGGGAAAATAATATCCATAGGAGGGGATATGGAAGCAAAGTTTAGAGCAGCGACTCAAGGAATGGCCATTCAGAGCCTGACCCACATGTGGCCCACATATATATATATATATCCACCAAAACTAGATAAGATTGATGAAGCTATAAAATGCATGCTGAAAGGGACCAGATATAGATCTCTCCTGAGAGATACATCCAGAGCCTGTCCAATACAGAGGTCAATGCTAGCAGCAAACCACTGAACTAAGAACAGGACCCCCCCTTTGGGGGAATTATAGGAAGTATTGAAAGAGTTGAAGGAGCCTGCAACCCCATAAATACAACAATGTCAACCAACCAGAACTTCCAGGGACTAAACCACTACCAAAAACTATACATGGACTGACCCAGGGCTCCAACTGCATATGTAGCAGAGAATAGCCTTGTTGGGGCACCAGTGGAAGGGGAGGCCCTTGGTCCTGCCAAGGTTGGACCCCCAGTGCAGGGGAATATTTGGGGGTGGACAATGAGGGGGATGTATTCCAGAAATACCCGTATGAGGGATGGGGAGGGGAGGGAATGGTGGCTTATGGACAGGAAACCAGGAAGAGTAATAACCTTTGAAATGTAAGTAAAGAAATATATCTAATAAAAAATTTAAAAAAAGAAAGCATCTGGAATAAAAGAAAAGTGCTGGACTAACTGGATGTCTACATGTAGAAGAAGGAAAATAGATCCATATTTATCACCCTGCACAAATCTAGCCCAAGTAGATCAAAGACCTCGACATAAAGTCAGATACACCGAACCCAATAGAAGAGAAAATGAGAAATAGCCTTGAACGTACTGGCACAGGAGACAAAATAGTGAACAGAACTCTGATTACGCAGGCACTAAAAACAACAACCAATAAGTGGGACCTGAAAAGTGTCTGTAAGGCAAAAGAAATCATCATTTGGACAAAGTGGCAGACTACAGAATAGAAAAGTTTTTTCTACTAACTACACATCCAACAGAGGGTTATTTTCCAAAATATATAAAGAACAGGAAACTAGACATCAACAAACCAAATAGTCCAATTTAAAAAATAGACTACATATCTAAACAGAGAATTCTCAACAAAGAACTGGCTGAGAAACACTTATAACATCCTTACCAATCAGGGAAATGCAAATCAAAATGACTCTAAGATTCTATCTTATACCTATCAGAATGGCTAAGATCGGTAACACAGTGACAGCTCATAATGAGGAAAATGTAGATCAAGGAACATTTCTCTATTGCTGGTGGTAGTGCTATTTCTATTTTCAAGAATATGAATTTGAGGCCTGGCTGAGAATCTTGCTCATTCATTAAAGTCCTTGCTGCACAAGCAAAAGGACCCAAGTTCTGTCCCTGGAGTTCATTTTCTTGTAATCCAAAGATAGAGATAGGCAGATTCCTAGTTCACTATCCAGCTAGCCCCACCTAAATGGTGATCCCCAGGTACTGATGAGAGGCTTTGCCTCAAAAACTAATGTAGACAGCTGCTGAGGACCAGCATCTGAGGTTGATATCTGGACTCCACAAGCACAGTTACACACATGCACACACAGAGAATGTCACACAGAGAATGTCACTCCACAGAATATCAATCAAAATAATTTTCACAATATGGCAGAAGGGCTTGAGAACATATGCATACATGTCAAATGAACAAGAAGGGCAACAATTACTATTGCTGAAGCCCTAGTAACTCTCATCTGTTAGTTAGCTAGGTACCTATGGATGCCTTGGCATTTGACCACTGACCGATTTCTAGGTGATTTCAGTTACAACTTGTATGGCTTTATTAAGACTGTCACTAAAACCAAGAAGTATGAGAGGCACTACATCGCGAGCTGGTGTGAAAACAATAAAAATAGTTCAATTAAAATTATTTTATCCAACTGATAAGTTGCAACCATCTATTTGCATTTATAATTCTCAAATAGCCCATAAACTTACATCTAAATTTTTTGACAAGAGGATAAAATATAATACCAGCAAATCAAATCCTTTTTAATAAAAATGTGCCCTATGAATTGAGAATCTTACAAAAAGCTAGCCTAAAGCAGTTTTTCTTATTTCGTCTCTCAGAAATAAGAAGTAAAATTGAAAAAATAGGTTATTTTGAGTTCAAAATATAAAATTACTATATCTATAGCTGTGACTATATGGGGGTTGAGAAGTGGATTAGTGTCTAAGAGTGTTCATTGCTTTTCCAGAGGACCCAGGTTCAATATCCAGTACCCACATGGTGACTTGCATTCCTCTGTCCCTCTGGTTCCAGGCAATCCAAGGCCATCCAGGGGATCCACAACCACCAGGCACATGCATGGCACACATACACAAGAAGACAAAACACCAATACACATAAAATAGTAAGATGAAATAAAACACAAATAAATGAATGTGGCTTTGCCTATTTTGATGCCTTAAAATAAAGGTAGAGGATTATATTCAAGTAAATGCATGCTAAGTTTCTTAAGCCAAAAGTAATACATGCCACTTTTTAGCAAACAAATCTTTTTAATATCTAATATAAAATAAGCCAAAATACCTTTGATTCTTTTTATTGGTTATTTTATTTATTTACATTTCAAACGTTATTCCTCTCCCTGGTCTCCCCACCCCTGCCCCGCAAACCCTCTATCCCATCTCCTCCTCCCCCTGCCTCTATGAGGGTGCTCTCTCACCCACCCACCCCCTCCTGCCTCAGCGCCCTAACATTCTCCCTCACTGGGTCATCCGAGCCTCCACAGAACAAAGGGTCTCCCCTCCCAGATAAGGCCATCCTCTGCTACATATGCAGCTGGAGCCATGGGTCCCTATATGTGTACTCTGTTTGGTGGTTTGGTCCCTGGAAGCTCTGGGGGAGCAGGGAGGGTCTGGTTGGTTGATATTGTTGTTCTTCCTATGGGGTTGCAAACCCCTTCAGCTACTTCAGTCCTTCCCCTAACTCCTCCATTAGGGTCCCCATGCTCAGCCCAGTGGATCTATATTGGTAAGGCTCTGACAAAGCCTCTCAGGAGATGATTATATCAGGCTCCTGTCAGCAAGCACTTCTTGGCATCAGCAATAGTGTCTAGGTTTGGTGTCTGCAGATGGGATGGATCTACAGGTGGGGCAGTCTCTAGATAGTCTATCCTTCAATCTCTTCCCACTCTTTGTCCTCCTATTTCCTTTAGACAGGAGCAATTCTGGGTTAAAATTTTTGAGATGGGTAGGTGGCCCCATCCCTCAACCAGGGACCGTGCCTAACCTCTGGATATGGTCTCTACAGGTTCTCTCTCCCTTTTATTGGATATTTCAGCTAATATCGTCTCTGTTGGGTCCTGGGAGTCTCTTGCTTTCCTGGCATCTGGGACTTTCTGTTGGCTACCCCAGTTCCCCATCCTCCATTGCTACACACTTCTGTTCAATTTCCTGACCTTCAAGGTATATGCTCAAGCATCCAGTAAGTTTCATGTATTCATATCTGAGCATGCATGTACTCAGGACCTAAAACAACCACATCAAAAACAACTCACTCGGTAATCCAATCACAGAAAAACACATATGGTATGCACTCATTGATAAGTGGCTATTAGCCCAAATGCTTGAATTGCCCTAGATGCACAGAACACATGAAACTCAAGACGGATGATCAAAATGTGAATGCTTCACTCCTTCTTTAAAAGGGGAACAAGAATACCCTTGGCAGGGAATAGGGAGGCAAAGATTAAAACAGAGGCAGAAGGAACACTCATTCAGAGCCTGCCCCACATGTGGCCCATACATATACAGCCATCCAATTAGACAAGATGGATGAAGCAAAGAAGTGCAGGCCAACAGGAACCAGATGTAGATCGCTCCTGAGAGACACAGCCAGAATACAGCAAATACAGAGGCGAATGCCAGCAGCAAACCACTGAACTGAGAACGGGACCCCCGTTGAAGGAATCAGAGAAAGAACTGGAAGAGCTTGAAGGGGCTCGAGACCCCATATGAACAACAATGCCAAGCAACCAGAGCTTCCAGGGACTAAGCCACTACCTAAAGACTATACATGGACTGACCCCTGGACTCTGACCTCATAGGTAGCAATGAATATCCTAGTAAGAGCACCAGTGGAAGGGGAAGCCCTGGGTCCTGCTAAGACTGAACCCCCAGTGAACTAGACTGTTGTGGGGAGGGCGGCAATGGGGGGAGGTTGGGGAGGAGAACACCCATAGAGAAGGAGAGGGGGAGGGGTTAGGGGATGTTGGCCCAGGAAACCGGGAAAGGGAATAACAATTAAAATGTAAATAAGAAATATTCAAGTTAATAAAGAAAAAAAAACTCACTCAGCTCTGACTGACAGACAACAGTGACCACTGAGAAGTGAGGGAACAGGAAAAACAATAAGCACCCCATTACAAGGAAAATACAAAACTGAAGTAAAATAGTCTAAAAACATACTTTTGCCTGAGGTATGCTTAGAATAAATAAAATAGTTCTAAATAACAGACATAAATAGGTTCTCCCTCAGCAAGCATGTGAGTCCTGGCACCTAAAAAAAAAAAAAAAGAAAGAAAGAAAGAAAGAAAATTCTGTGGTGGAGAAAACATGAGAGGGAAAATTAATGTCAGCACCAAATTACAGAAAACCTTTGCCATGCTGCTGCCCTATTGCTAACAAGGACATAAGACAGTGCTAATGAAGGGACCCAGAGAGACCATCTTACCAGCTGCACCATTTTTTTTAAATGCACACTAGAAAGCATATGTGGTCTGCCAAGGTCATGCCCAGTTCGAAGCACAGGCCAAAGATTTTAGATCATTTACTCTTTCTTGTTTTAAAAACTGAAACAGCCTCTGCGTGTATGTGGCAACTGTGAGGCGAAGGTTGCTAACACTGCTGATAACATGTGCTTGATTGACAGTAAGGTCGAAGGTCGGCAGGGAGAAGCCCTACCTTCCCCAGGATGGATAACATTCCGTGTTCTTCTTCCAACAGGAGGCAGCTGGAGTAAAACATTCCTGCTGTCAGAGTGACCACTGTTTTCAGAAACATTTCCCCCTACCCTTTAGCATGGAAATGAGCCCAAATCCCTTCCTCGGAACAGTTAGGCACAAAATGAGCGCACAAAGGTGCGAGCAGCTTGAAGAATGGCTGCAACGAGTTGGTCCCCCAGTAAACAGATTGAACATTATCACTTTACTTCATACCCTTAATGGAACTCCGTCTCCTGAATGGAATGGTATATTATAACTGGCATAAAATAGGCCACCACTTTAGTTACAACACAGGATTGTCCAAATAAACAAGCATTAATCATGCATATTATGTAGAACATAATGCTCCAGCAAGCTTCGGCAAGCAGTTCCAAATGAACTCAACCAAATTATACCATCTGACAGCTGTTCTGTGACCTGTGGGAAATGAGTTGGTGGTCTCAGTCCAGTTCCTAGTGGACAGGTGTCCAAAGCACAAAAACTACCCTCACAATTGGGCCTAATTAGCAACCTGGTTGTTGCAGCCGCAGTAAAACCTGGAGCCCATGTCACCGCCGTACAGTTGGAGGCGTCATGTGCTTTCAGGTGCCCATGGACTGAGCGATTAGTGGAGAAAAGCTCACAATGGCGCCTACAAAAAAAATATTATTTTTTTATTTCAAAAGAAACAGAACAGCTCTGCCTCTCACCTGACTCCCAAAAGTCTGCCTCCAAAGGTGTCAGAGACAGGGATGCAGTTCTGGGTACTATTTTAATTCACAGAGAGATGTTTAGAATGCTTACGTTCCCGAATTTCATAAGTGAAATTCATGTGTTACACAAGATCTTAGGTTTCCCTGGATGCCCAACTCCATCTCAGAATGATTCTTTTTACCTTTTGGCTTAAAGTAAAACCTGCTGCTTCTGTGGACACAGCCCTGCTAAATGTCCGTAGCTTTCCACACCCGGGGACACACACTTCGTGTAATGTGCTTTATAATGATAGATTGCCCCCTGTGTTGTTCGAGCACACTGAGAAGCTGACTCTAGAAATGAGGTTGCCGCCACACCATTTCAGATTCAAGAATCTTTGTCTCAAACTGTTTTTCAATGCCCTGGGTCTGAGGGTGTTCTGAGTACACACAAGCACGCGCGTGCGCGCGCGCACACACACACACACACACACACACACACACACACACACACACGCACACACGCACACACACACAGGTCCCACATGCACGCATGCACTCGCTCACGCACACACGTATGTATGCTTGACTGGGAGCAGCAAAACAGCCCAAGAGTAAAAACATTCCCCAAAGGCATCACTGTTATTTATCCCAATATAAAAGCGCCTGCGGTGGGAGAGACGATGTGGAAGTTCACTTAGGGGAAGGTCATCGCGCAGAAAGGCTGATGAGAAACCCCAGCTGACCGCCTCAGCTTCCTCATATGTTTGTGCTGGAGGTTGCGAGTGCCCGATTGGACAAAAACTTTATCTCCGTCTGTTAATATCTGTTCCTTCACTTGGAAGCCTCGTCAAAGAGAATATTATTTTTCCCACTCATACACACTTGCCAGACTCTCTTGAGCTTCGTGGCTCCCACAGGCTGCCCAAACAGAGCATCCCCAAAACTGGATTTTAAGGAGTGTTTGTAAGGCCTGGTTTGGGGATGTCTTGTTAGGTTGTCTGCTAGATATTCTTTTACTCTGGCATTTATATACTAGTAAATCCCTCAAAACCCAAAGCATGACTAAGCTCCTTCACCAGACTGTACAGAACAAGTATTCTTCAATATCACTTCTAGACCACCAGTTCCCTGGCCTTGCAAACTCCTTCTTTGCTACACAAAACTTTCAACTCTGTCCCTGTCTACCAACTCTCTTTTTAATCCTCTTCTTCAGCAAAGCTCCTGTCTTACTCTCCTCACTTCCGCATCCTCTACTTCCGCATCCTCTACAGGATGTCAATAGTGATTTCGGTCCCTGGGAGTGGCTCTCAAGCACAGCCTTATTTTCTTATCTCCCTAACCTAATGGTCTGTTTCCCTTCAAATCCACCAGTACCCATCCCCACAGCTATCCCTCAGACACTGTCATTGCCTAAAGCTTCCGCCTCCAAAACTCGTTTTGTTACAGCTCCCAGGCGTGCACTCAGCACAGGCGCACACTACACGGAGACTAGGCTTCCGCTCTGACAGCAAGAGCCTCCACTTTGCCTTCCCACGGAGCCCCAACTTCTTTCATTCTTTTACCTGAATTAACATCAATTCCTGTTACTTTTATCTCCAAATCGTATTTCCTTTTGTTCACCATTTTATCCTATTTTGGTTTCAACAGTATAAATTCAATAATCCTTGCAGAATGAGTGAAGAATCAGAAATAGATGATGTTTTCATTTCTGGTTAGAATATAGAGGCACAAGAGAAGTCACTCCCACATTGAGAATGGATAGAATCTAAAGTTTTTCTTCATGCCCAAAGGACAGAGAAGGTTGCAAGCAAAGATAACCAGATTATAAAGAATGACAAACTGGAAAAAAAAAACTGTGAACTATTTCACCTTTGACAGAGTATAGAAAAGAATGGTTGCTATGTAAGTAGAAAAGCATTCAGTTAAAATTTTTATTCATTCAAAGAGTGGGATAGAAAGACTCTGAGGTATAGCTAGACAAGAGAAGGAAGGATATTATATATTTATAGATGTTTTGGGTTTGCAGGGGTTGTTTTGTTCCATTTTGATTGTGCTTTATTTCAGAACTCCTATTTTTGAGAATTTATTTGATACCTATAATACCATATAGCACATTTCAAATACTGTACATATAGCTCCTAATAAGATAACATAAAGACATTAAGTTTTTTTTTTTGTTTTGTTTTGTTTTTCCGGAGCAGGGGACCGAACCCAGGGCCTTGTGCTTGCTAGGCAAGCGCTCTACCACTGAGCCAAATCCCCAACCCCTGACATTAAGTTTTTAATAAAAAAATCTATCACATATCTCCATACAATACTACTGCACTTTAGTTGCTGAAATCTCATAAAGTTTTCATGTAATAATCTGCAAACCAGTTTTTATATACATTTTCAGGTTTTTTATTTTTATTTCTTCACTTTACATCCCACTCACTGCCCTCCTCCCTGTTACCTCCTCCCACAATCTTCCCCACTCTGCCCTCTGCGTCTCCTCTGAGAGGGTGGAGACCCCCTGGGTATTCCCCAACCCTGGCACTTCAAGTCTCGGTGAGACTAGGTGCACCCTCTCCCACTGTGGCCAAACAAGGTAGCCCAGCTAGAAGAACATATCCCACAGACAAGAGCTTTTGGGATAGCCCCACTTCAGTTGTTCAGGGCCCACATGGAGACCAAACTGCCCAGCTGCTACATATATTCAAGCAGGGAGGGTTTGGTCCAGCTAATGTAGATTCTTTGGTTGGTGGTTCAGTCTCTGAGAGTCCCAGGGGTCTGTTGGTGTTCCTGTGGATTTTCCATCTCCTTCAAGGCCCACAAGCCTTCCCCCAACTCTTCCGTAAGAGTCCCCAAGTTCCATCCATTGTTTGGCTGTAGGTCTCTGCATCTTTCTGGGCCAGCTGCTGGGTGTAGCCTCTAAGAGAACAGACATACTAGACTCCCGTCTGCAAGCATAACAGAATATCATTAATAGTGTCAGAGATTGGTACTGGACTATGGGATAGGTGTAAAGTTGGACCGATTATTTGTTGGCCATTCCCTCAGTCTCTGCCTCATTGCCGTCTTTGTATTTCTTCTAGACAGAGTAAATTTCAGGTCGAAAGTTTTGCAGGTGGGTTGGTGTCCCTATCATATCACTGGGGTTCCTTCCTGGCTTCATGAGGGGGCCTCTTCAGGTTCCATATCCCCAATGGTGAGAGTCACAGCTACATTCACCCCCAATGTTTCTTGAGAGCCTCCCCTATCCCAGTTCTCTATCATGTCCTCAAGATGCCCCCCACCTCCTGACCCCTGTCAGTCGCAGATTTCCATTCATTCTCATCGCCATCTGATCATCTCTTCTATCCCTCCCCACACCTGATCCTAAAACTACCCCATCCCCCTCCCATCACCTCTCCCACCCAGTTCCCTCTCTCCATCTGCCTCCTTTGACTACTTTATTCCCCTTTCTAAGTGGTATTCAAATATCTGTGTTTGGGCCTTCCTTCAGGTTTAGCTTCTCTGGGTCTATGGAGTGTAGCATGGGTATCCTATATTTTATGGCAAATAAATACTTATAAATGAGTACATACCATGCATGTCCTTTTAGAACTGGGTTCCCTGACTCAGGATGATATTCTCAAGCTCCATCTACTTACCTGAAAAATTCATAATGTTTTGTTTTTAATAGCTAAATAGTATGCCATTGTGTAGATACATCACATTTTCTTTATCCATTCTTCAGTTGAGGGACATCTAGGTATTTCCAGTTTCTAACTACTATGAATAAAGCTGCTATGAACATAGTAAAGTATCTTTGTGGAATGGTGGGGAATCTTTTGGGACTATGCTCAGAAGTGGTAGAACTGGGTCTTGAAGTAGAATTATCCAGTTTTCTGAGAAACGGCTAAACTAATTTCCAAAGTAGTTGTACAAGTTTCCACTCGCACCAGCAATGGAAGAGTGTTCCTCTTGCTCTCTATCCTTACCAGCATGTGCTACCACTTCAGTTTTTTATCTTATCCAGTCTTCAGTCTAAGATGAAATCTTGGTTATTTTGATTTTCATTTTCCTGATAACTAAGGACTTCGAACACTTCTTTAAGTGTTTCTCAGCCATTTGAGATTCCTCTGTTGAAAAGTCTCTGTTGAGCTATGTACCCCAACTTGTAATTGGGTTATTTGGGTTATTGGTGTCTAACTTTTTGAGTTTCTTAAAATTTTGGTATTAGTCCTCTGTCAGGTGTAGGGTTAATGAAGATCTTTCCCAATCTGTAGGCTGCTGTTTTGTCCTATTGATAGAGTCCTTTGCCTTACAGAAGATTTTGTGTTTCATGAGGTTCCATTCATCAGTTGTTGATCTTAGAGCCTAAGTCATTGGTGTTCTATTCAGGAAGTTGTCTCCTATATCAAGGAGTTCAAAGCTATTCCCCACTTTTTGTTTACTAAATTTAGTGTTTCCAGTCTTATGTTGAGGTCTTTGATCCACTTGTACTAGAGTTTTATTCAGAGTGATAGATATGGATCCATTTGCATTTTTCTACATGCAGACATCCAGTTAGACCAGCATCATTTATTGAAGATGCTTTCATTTTTCATTGTATGGATTTAACTTCTTTGTCAAAAATCAAGTGTCCATAGGTGTGTGAGTTTATTTCAGGGTCTTTGGTTTGATTCCATTGGTTGACCTGTCTGTTCCTATACCAATTCTGTGAAGTTTCTAATCACTATTGCTCTGTAGTACAGCTTGAGGTCAGAGATGGCGATACCTCCAGAAGATTTCTTATTGTTCAGATTGTTTTTGCTATCTTGAATTTTTTAATTTTTCATAAGAACTGTTCTGTCAAGATCTGTAAAGAATTGCGTTGGTTTTAGTAGGAATTACATTGAATCTGTAAATTGCATTGCTTTTCATAAGGTAGCCATTTTCACTATGTTAATCTTACTAAATTCATGAGCATGGAAGATCTTTCCATCTTCTGATATCTTCTTCAATTTCTTTCATCAGCAACTTAAAATTCTTGTCATATAGGTCTTTTTATTTGCTTGGTTAGAGTTACATCAAGATATTTTATATTATTCATAGCTATTGTAAAGGGTGTTGTTTCCCTAATTTCTTTCTCAGCCAGTTAACATTTGTATAAAGGAGGGCTGACTTCTGTGAGATAATTTTGTATACAGCCACTTTGATGAAAGTGTTCATCAGCTGTAGAAGTTCTCTGGTAAAATTTTTGGGTTCACTTATGTATATATACTATCATATCATCTGAAAATATCAATACTTTTGAGTTCTTCCTTTTGATTTTTTTTTGTTGTGGGTGGTGGTGATGGTAGTGGTTATTTTATTTATTTACATTTCAAATGTTCTGTGGTTTAGATATTAGAGTGACTATGGCCTTGTAGAGTGAGTTTAGCAGTGTTCCTTCTTTTTCTATTTTGCAAAAGAGTTTGAGGAGTATTAGTATTAGCTCTTCTTTGAAAGTCTGGTAGAATTTCTCACTACAACTAGCTGGCCCTGATCTTTTTTGGTTAGGAGATTTTTGATGACTGTTTCTATTTCCTAAGTGTATATAGGTCTGTTTAAATAGTTTACCTGATTTTAATTTAACTTTGCTAAGTGGTATCTGTCTAGAAAATCATCCATTAGTTAAGGTTTTCCAATTTTATGGAGTACAAGCTTTTGAAGTAAGAACTAATAATTCTTTAAATTTAAGTGCTTCTCAGCCAGTTGAGATTCCTCTGTTAAGAAGTCTCTGTTGAGCTATGTACCCCAAATTGTAATTGGGTTATTTGGGTTATTGGAGTCTAACTTCTTGAGGTTTTTAAAATTTTGGTATTAGCCTTCTGTCAGGTGTAGGGTTAATGAAGATTTTTCCCAATCTGTAGGCTGCTGTTTTGTCCTATTGACAGAGTCCTTTGCCTTACAGAAGCTTTTGAGTTTCATGAGGTCCCTCTCATCAATTGTTGATCTTAGAGCTTAATTCCTGTGTCTGTTGCTATGGCTCCCTTTTAATTTCTAATTTTATTTATTTTGATATTGTCTGTCTATCCTTTGCTTAGTTTGGCTAAGGGTTGACTATCTTGTTGATTTTTCTCAAAGAACCACCTTCTTGGTTTGATTAATCCTTTGTATTGTTTTATTTGTTTCTAACTGACTGACTTCAGCCCTGATTTTGATTATTTCCTGCCTTCAACTCCTCTTTAGTGTGATTGCTTCTTCTTTCTAGAGATTTCTCATGCCAGTACTTTTAATTTGCGGGCATGAGAACTTTGCAATTTCTTTATGGAGTCTCAGTGCTATGAACTTTCCTGTCAACACTGCTTTCTCTGTGTACCATATATCTGGGTATATTATACCTTCATTTTCATTGAATTTTAGAAAGTCTTTATTTATCCTTTCACTGATGATATTGAGTAGAGAGTTGTTCTGTTTATATGGTCCGGTTTGGTAAAGGATTAATGAGGTGCTGAGAAGAAGGTATATTCTTTTGTGTCTAAAATATTCTATGGATGTCTGTTAGGTTCATTTGGTTCATAATGTCTGTTAGTTTGTGCCAGAGTACACCACCAGAAGTCAAACAGTACCTGAAGGGAGAGTGATAATTTAAAAAGACTCAGAGAGAGGCTGGAGAGATGGCTCAGAGGTTAACAGCACTGGCTGCTCTTCCAGAGTTCTTGAGTTCAATTCCCAGCAACTACATGGTGGCTTACAACCATCTGTAATGGGATCCAATGCCCTCTTCTGGTGTGTCTGAAGATAGCTCCAGTGTACTCATACATAAAATAAACCTTTTTAAAAAAGACCCAGAGAATAGAAAGAAGACAGAGATAAGAGATAGTTTCTGGAGGACTACAATTGAATACTGCATTACAGCTTTTTTATACTTCACAGTGTTGTGGGAAGCAAAAACACAAGCTAGCAGAAACAATTATTCACATTACACAGCATATCTATTTTTATCCAGAATTTGCCTGTTCCTTCCACCAAGGCCAATAGAACATTCAGCACCTCACCTTGAGACTTAACTGTATTTCTTCCCAAAGTTACATGACACAGCAGACCAGAAAATTTACCTGTTTGCAAAACAGTCTGCTAGGCCAGCAATCCCTGACCTGTTTTGAACCTGCCTTAGCTGACAGATTTTTACTATGCTTCATAAGCAGCTGTATGGCTCACAACAAGTCTCATTATTTCTCTGTTTAGTTTTTGTCTGGATAAACCTGTCAGTAGGTGAGAGTGGGGTGTCGTAGATTGCCACTGCTAATGTGTGGGGATAGATATACAATTTAAGCTTTACCAATGTTTCTTTTACAAGTGTGGGTACCTATAGGATGTCAAACAGGATAGAACATGGGTTGTCAATGGACAAGAAGGAAAGATGGGGGAAGAAAAGTTTGAAGTCAGAAAAGGAGACTGGAAGGGAAAGGAGAGGGATGGGAGAGCATTCCAGGGAAGCTGCAAAGAGAGAACATGGAGGCTTACATTAAAATTCCACTCTGTGTGACAGAACATGCTCAAACTTATGTGACACAATGAAAGCTGTGCTAAGAGGAAAACTCATAGCTCTGGGTGCCTGCAGAAAGAAACAGGGGAGAGCATACTTCAGCAGCTTCACAGCACACCTAAAAGCTCTAGAACAAAAAGAAACAAATATACCCAAGAGGAGTAGAAGGCAGGAAATAATCAAACTCAGGGTTGAAATCAACCAAGTAGAAAGAAAAAAGGACTATACAAGGAATCAACAAAACCAGGAGCTGGTTTTTTGAGAAAATCAACAAGATAGATAAACCCTTAGCCAGACTAAGCAGAGGTCACAGAGAGTGTACCCAAATTAACAAAATCAGAAATGAAAATGGAGACATAGCTGAGACACCGCCGGAACCTGAAGGAAACAGACCGGATAAACAGTTCTCTGCACCCAAATTCCGTGGGAGGGAGAGCTAAACCTTCAGAGAGGCTTACGCGCCTGGGAAACCAGAACAGACTGCTCTCTGCACACACATCTCAGACGCCAGAGGAAAACACCGGAGGCCATCTGGAACCCTGGTGCACGGAGGCTCCCGGAAGAGGCGGCGCAGATCTTCCCGGTTGCTGCCACCACAGAGAGCCCGTGGGCAGCACCCCGTGAGCGAACCTGAGCCTCAGGTCCACAGGTAAGACCAACTTATCTGCTGCAAGAAAGCAGCCTGGTGATCTCGGGACACACGGAGGCATAATTCCTCTAGGACCGGGCACGTCCTGTGTTTACCGGAAGTCCCACACCCACGGATCCCGGCCTGCAGCAGCTCTCTGCTCCCAGAACCCGTGGGAGAGAGACCTCACCGCCTGGTCAGGTGGGCACGCCTGAGGCTGCAGAGCTGAAGAGACCACCAACACTGCCCATCCCGGCCCACATCCCTGGTCCAAGAGGAAACTGTATAAGGCCTTTGGGTGCCCGTGGGGGAGGGCCCAGAAGCGGCAGGACCCCTGCCTGAGACACCGCCGGAACCTGAAGGAAACAGACCGGATAAACAGTTCTCTGCACCCAAATCCCGTGGGAGGGAGAGCTAAACCTTCAGAGAGGCAGACACGCCTGCGAAACCAGAAGAGACTGCTCTCTGCATACACATCTCGGAGCCAGAGGAAAACACCGGAGGCCATCTGGAACCCTGGTGCATGGAGGCTCCCAGAAGGAACCTGACCTGCCTGGTGCACTCAAGACACAGGCCCACAGGAACAGCTGAAGACCTGTAGAGGGGAAAAACTACACGCACGAAAGCAGAACACTCTGTCCCCATAACTGGCTGAAAGAAAACAGTAAAACAGGTCTACAGCACTCCTGACACACAGGCTTATAGGACAATCTAGCCACTGTCAGAAATAGCAGAACAAAGTAACACTAGAGATAATCTGATGGTGAGAGGCAAGCGCAGGAACCCAAGCAACAGAAACCAAGACTACATGACATCATCGGAGCCCAATTCTCCCACCAAAACAAACATGGAGCATCCAAACACACCAGAAAAGCAAGATCTAGTTTCAAAATCATATTTGATCATGATGCTGGAGGACTTCAAGAAAGACGTGAAGAACTCCCTTAGAGAAACACAGGAAAACATTAATAAACAAGTAGAAGCCTACAGAGAGGAATCGCAAAAATCCCTGAAAGAATTCCAGGAAAACACAATCAAACAGTTGAAGGAATTAAAAATGGAAATAGAAGCAATCAAGAAAGAACACATGGAAATAACCCTGGATATAGAAAACCAAAAGAAGAGACAAGGAGCTGTAGATACAAGCTTCACCAACAGAATACAAGAGATGGAAGAGAGAATCTCAGGAGCAGAAGATTCCATAGAAATCATTGACTCAACTGTCAAAGATAATGTAAAGCGGAAAAAAGCTACTGGTCCAAAACATACAGGAAATCCAGGACTCAATGAGAAGATCAAACCTAAGGATAATAGGTATAGAAGAGAGTGAAGACTCCCAGCTCAAAGGACCAGTAAATATCTTCAAAAAATCATAGAAGAAAACTTCCCCAACCTAAAAAAGAGATACCCATAGGCATACAAGAAGCCTACAGAACTCCAAATAGATTGGACCAGAAAAGAAACACCTCCGTCACATAATAGTCAAAACACCAAACGCACAAAATAAAGAAAGAATATTAAAAGCAGTAAGGAAAAAGGCCAAGTAACATATAAAGGCAGACCTATCAGAATCACACCAGACTTTTCGCCAGAAACTATGAAGGCCAGAAGATCCTGGACTGATGTCATACAGACCCTAAGAGAACACAAATGCCAGCCCAGGTTACTGTATCCTGCAAAACTCTCAATAAACATAGATGGAGAAACCAAGATATTCCATGACAAAACCAAATTTACACAATATCTTTCTACAAATCCAGCACTACAAAGGATAATAAATGGTAAAGCCCAACATAAGGAGGAAACCTATACCCTAGAAGAGGCAAGAAACTAATCATCTTGGCAACAAAACAAAGAGAAGAATAGCACACAAACATAACCTCACATCCAAATATGAATATAACAGGAAGCAATAATCACTATTCCTTAATATCTCTCAACATCAATGGCCTCAACTCCCCAATAAAAAGACATAGATTAACAAACTGGATACGCAATGAGGACCCTGCATTCTGCTGCCTACAGGAAACACACCTCAGAGACAAAGACAGACACTACCTCAGAGTGAAAGGCTGGGAAACAACTTTCCAAGCAAATGGTCAGAAGAAGCAAGCTGGAGTAGCCATTCTAATATCAAATAAAATCAATTTTCAACTAAAAGTCATCAAAAAGATGAGGAAGGACACTTTATATTCATCAAAGGAAAAATCCACCAAGATGAACTCTCAATCCTAAATATCTATGCCCCAAATACAAGGGCAACTACATACGTAAAAGAAACCTTACTAAAGCTCAAAACACACATTGCACCTCACACAATAATAGTAGGAGACTTCAACACCCCACTCTCATCAATGGACAGATCATGGAAACAGAAATTAAACAGAGACGTAGACAGACTAAGAGAAGTCATGAGCCAAATGGACTTAACGGATATTTATAGAACGTTCTACCCTAAAGCAAAAGGATATACCTTCTTCTCAGCTCCTCATGGTACTTTCTCCAAAATTGACCATATAATTGGTCAAAAAACGGACCTCAACAGGTACAGAAAGATAGAAATAATCCCATGCATGCTATCGGACCACCACGGCCTAAAAGCTGGTCTTCAATAACAATAAGGGGAAGAATGCCCACATATACGGGAAATTGAACAATGCTCTACTCAATGATAACCTGGTCAAGGAAGAAATAAAGAAAGAAATTAAAAACTTTTTAGAATTTAATGAAAATGAAGGTACAACATACCCAAACTTATGGGACACAATGAAAGCTGTGCTAAGAGGAAAACTCATAGCGCTGAGTGCCTGCAGAAAGAAACAGGAAAGAGCATATGTCAGCAGCTTGACAGCACACCTAAAAGCTCTAGAACAAAAAGAAGCAAATACACGCAGGAGGAGTAGAAGGCAGGAAATAATCAAACTCAGAGCTGAAATCAACCAAGTAGAAACAAAAAGGACCATAGAAAGAATCAACAGAACCAAAAGTTGGTTCTTTGAGAAAATCAACAAGATAGATAAACCCCTAGCTAGACTAACTAGAGGACACAGAGAGTGTGTCCAAATTAACAAAATCAGAAATGAAAAGGGAGACATAACTACAGATTCAGAGGAAATTCAAAAAATCATCAGATCTTACTATAAAAGCCTATATTCAACAAAATTCGAAAATCTACAGGAAATGGACAATTTCCTAGACAGCTACCAGGTACCGAAGTTAAATCAGGAACAGATAAACCAGTTAAACAACCCCATAACTCCTAAGGAAATAGAAGCAGTCATTAAAGGTCTACCAACCAAAAAGAGCCCAGGTCCAGACGGGTTTAGTGCAGAATTCTATCAGACCTTCATAGAAGACCTCATACCAATATTATCCAAACTATTCCACAAAATTGAAACAGATGGAGCACTACCGAACTCCTTCTATGAAGCCACAATTACTCTTATACCTAAACCACACAAAGACCCAACAAAGAAAGAGAACTTCAGACCAATTTCCCTTATGAACATCGACGCAAAAATACTCAACAAAATTCTGGCAAACCGAATCCAAGAGCACATCAAAACAATCATCCACCATGATCAAGTAGGCTTCATCCCAGGCATGCAGGGATGGTTTAATATACGGAAAAACCATCAACGTGATCCATTATATAAACAAACTGAAAGAACAAAACCACATGATCATTTCATTAGATGCTGAGAAAGCATTTGACAAAATTCAACACCCTTCATGATAAAAAGTCCTGGAAAGAATAGGAATTCAAGGACCATACCTAAACATAGTAAAAGCCATATACAGCAAACCAGTGGCTAACATTAAACTAAATGGAGAGAAACTTGAAGCAATCCCACTAAAATCAGGGACTAGACAAGGCTGCCCACTCTCTCCTACTTATTCAATATAGTTCTTGAAGTTCTAGCCAGAGCAATCAGACAACAAAAAGGAGGTCAAGGGATACAGATCGGAAAAGAAGAAGTCAAAATATCACTATTTGCAGATGATGGATAGTATATTTAAGTGATCCCAAAAAGTTCCACCAGAGAACTACTAAAGCTGATAAACAACTTCAGCAAAGTGGCTGGGTATAAAATTAACTCAAATAAATCAGTAGCCTTCCTCTACACAAAAGAGAAACAAGCCGAGAAAGAAATTAGGAAACGACACCCTTCATAATAGACCCAAATAACATAAAGTACCTCGGTGTGACTTTAACCAAGCAAGTAAAAGATTTGTACAATAAGAACTTCAAGACTCTGAAGAAAGAAATTGAAGAAGACCTCAGAAGATGGAAAGATCTCCCATGCTCATGGATTGGCAGGATTAATATAGTAAAAATGGCCATTTTACCAAAAGCGATCTACACATTCAATGCAATCCCCATCAAAATACCAATCCAATTCTTCAAAGAGTTAGACAGAACAATTTGCAAATTCATCTGGAATAACAAAAAACCCAGGATAGCTAAAACTATCCTCAACAATAAAAGGACTTCAGGGAGAATCACTATCCCTGAACTCAAGCAGTATTACAGAGCAATAGTGATAAAAACTGCATGGTATTGGTACAGAGACAGACAGATAGACCAATGGAACAGAATTGAAGACCCAGAAATGAACCCACACACCTATGGTCACTTGATTTTTGACAAAGGAGCCAAATCCATCCAATGGAAAAAGATAGCATTTTCAGCAAATGGTGCTGGTTCAACTGGAGGTCAACATGTAGAAGAATGCAGATCGATCCATGCTTATCACCCTGTACAAAGCTTAAGTCCAAGTGGATCAAGGACCTCCACATCAAACCAGACACACTCAAACTAATAGAAGAAAAACTAGGGAAGCATCTGGAACACATGGGCACTGGAGAAAATTTCCTGAACAAAACACCAATGGCTTATGCTCTAAGATCAAGAATCGACAAATGGGATCTCATAAAACTGCAAAGCTTCTGTAAGGCAAAGGACACTGTGGTTAGGACAAAACGGCAACCAACAGATTGGGAAAAGATCTTTACCAATACTACAACAGATAGAGGCCTTATATCCAAAATATACAAAGAACTCAAAAAGTTAGACTGCAGGGAAACAAATAACCCTATTAAAAAATGGGGTTCAGAGCTAAACAAAGAATTCACAGCTGAGGAATGCCGAATGGCTGAGAAACACCTAAAGAAATGTTCAACATCTTTAGTCATCAGGGAAATGCAAATCAAAACAACCCTGAGATTTCACCTCACACCAGTGAGAATGGCTAAGATCAAAAACTCAGGTGACAGCAAATGCTGGCGAGGATGGGGAGAAAGAGGAACACTCCTCCATTGTTGGTGGGGTTGCAGACTGCTACAACCATTCTGGAAATCAGTCTGGAGGTTCCTCAGAAAATTGGACATTGAACTGCCTGAGGATCCAGCTATACCTCTCTTGGGCATACACCCACAAGATGCCCCAACATATAAAAAAGACACATGCTCCACTATATTCATCGCAGCCTTATTTATAATAGCCAGAAGCTGGAAAGAACCCAGATGCCCTTCAACGGAGGAATGGATACAGAAAATGTGGTACATCTACACAATGGAATATTACTCAGCTATCAAAAACAACGACTTTATGAAATTCGTAGGCAAATGGTTGGAACTAGAAAATATCATCCTGAGTGAGCTAACCCAATCACAGAAAGACATACATGGTATGCACTCATTGATAAGTGGCTATTCGCCCAAATGCTTGAATTACCCTAGATGCCTAGAACAAATGAAACTCAAGACGGATGATCAAAATGTGAATGCTTCACTCCTTCTTTAAAAGGGGAACAAGAATACCCTTGGCAGGGAAGAGAGAGGCAAAGATTAAAACAGAGATGAAGGGACACCCATTCAGAGCCTGCCCCACATGTGGCCCATACATATACAGCCATCTAATTAGACAAGATGGATGAAGCAAAGAAGTGCAGACCGACAGGAGCCGGATGTAGATCGCTCCCTGAGAGACACAGCCAGAATACAGCAAATACAGAGGCTAATGCCAGCAGCAAACCACTGAACTGAGAATAGGACCCCCGTTGAAGGAATCAGAGAAAGAACTGGAAGAGCTTGAAGGGGCTCGAGACCCCATATGTACAACAATGCCAAGCAACCAGAGCTTCCAGGACTAAGCCACTACCTAAAGACTATACATGGACTGACCCTGGACTCTGACCTCATAGGTAGCAATGAATATCCTAGTAAGAGCACCAGTGGAAGGGGAAGCCCTGTCCCTGTTAAGACTGAACCCCAGTGAACTAGACTGTTGGGGGAGGGCGGCAATGGGGGGGAGGGGGGAGGGGAACACCCATAAGGAAGGGAGGGGGAGGGGATGTTTGCCCGAAACTGGGAAAGGGAATAACACTCGAAATGTATATAAGAAATATTCAAGTTAATAAAAAAAAAATAGCATACACAAAGCAACCTGGACTACCGATAGAAACCTTATCTAACTTATAACACAGAAGCAAAACAAAGAAAAATTCAAGTAAATAAAGGATAATAAAATAAAAAAAAAGAAAAAGAAAATGGAGACATAACAACAAAATCTTATGAATATCTATGCAAAAATACACAATAAAAATCTTGCACTCTAAATCCAAGAGCACATCAAAATGATCATCCATCATGATCAAGTAGGCTTCAGCCAAGGGATGCAGGGATGGTTTAATATACAGAAATCCATCAATATAATCCACTATATAAACAAACCCAAAAAGAAAAATCACATGATCATTTCATTGGATGCTGAGAAAGCATTTGACAAAATTCAATATGCATTCATGATAAAAGTCCTGGAAAGAACAGGAATTTAAGTTCCATACCTAAACACAGTAAAATCAATATACAGCAAACCAGTATTAGCATCAAACTAAATGGAGAGTAACTTGAAGCAATCCCACTAAAATCAGGGATTAGACAAGGCTGCCCACTCTCTCCCTACTTATTCAATATAGTACACCAAGTACTAGCCAGAGCAATCAGACAATGAAAGGAGGTCAAAGGGATATGAATTGGAAGGAAAGAAGTCAAAATATCACTATTTGCAGATGATATAATAGTATACTTAAGTAGCCCCACAAGTTCCACCAGAGAACTACTAAACCAGACAAACAACTTCAGCAAAGTGTCGGGGTATAAAATTAACTCAAACAAATAAGTAGCCTTCCTCTACTCAAAGGATAAACAGGTGGAGAAAGAAATTATGGAAATGACACCCTTCATAATGGTACCAAATAATATAAAATATCTTGGTTTGACTTTAATCAAGCAAGTGAAAGATCTGTATGACAAGAACTTCAAGTCTCTAAAGAAAGAAATTGAGGAGGATCTCAGAAGATGAAAAGATCTCCCATGCTCATAGATGGCAGGATTAATACAGTAAAAATGGTCATTTTCCCAAAAGCAATCTATAGATTCAATACAATCCCAACCAAAATTCCAATCCAATTCTTTATAGAGACAGAAAGAGCAATTTGCAAATTCATTTGGAATAACAAAAAACCCAGGATAGTGAAAACTGTACTCAACAATAAAAGAACTTCTGGGTGAATCACCATCCCTGACCTCAAGCAGTATTATAGAGCAATATTCATAAAAACTGCATGGTATTGGTACAGAGACAGGCAGATAGATCAGTGGAACAGAATTGAAGACCCAGAAATGAACCCACACACCTATGGTCACTTGATCTTTGACAAAGGAGCTAAAACCATCCAATGGAAAGACAGCATTTTCAACAAATGCTGTTGGTTCAACTGGAGGTCAGCATGTAAAAGAACACAAATCAATCCATTCTTATCACCCTGTACAAAGCTTAAGTTCAAGTGGATCAAGGACCTCCACATCAAACCAGATACACTCAAACTAATAGAAAATAGTGGGGAACAATCTCAAACACATGGGCACTGGGGAAATTTTCCTGAACAAGACACCAGTGTCTTATGTTCTAAGATCAAGAATCAACAAATGGGACCTCATAAAACTACAAAGCTTCTATAAGGCAAAAATCACTGTCATTAGGACAAAACAGTAACCATCAGATTGGGAAAAGATACTTACCAATCCTATATCTGATAGACGGCTAATATACAATACAAAGAACTCAAGAAGTTAGACTCCAAAGAGTCAAATAACCCTATTAGAAAATGGGGTACAGAATTAAACATTCTCAGCTGAGGAATATTGAATGGCTGAGAAGCACCTAAAGAAATGTTCAACCTCCTTAGTCATCAGGGAAATGCAAATCAAAACAACCCTGAGATTCCACCTCTCACCAGGCAGAATGGCTAATATAAAAACTCAGATGACAGCAAATGCTGGCGAGGATGTGGAGAAAGGAACACTCCTCCATTGTTGGTGGGATTGCAAACTGGTACAACCATTCCAGAAATTAGTCTGGAGGTTCATCAGAAAATTGGACATAGTACTACCTGAGGACCCAGCTATACCACTCCTGGGCATATACCCAAAAGATGCTCAATCATACAACAAAGATACATGCTCCACTATGTTCATAGCAGCTATTTATAATAGCCAGAAGCTAGAAAGAACCCAGATGCCCTTCAACAGAGGAATGGATTCAAAAAATGTGATACAACTACACAATGTAGTACCACTCAGCTATCAAAAACGATGACTTCATGGAATTCACAGGCAAATGGAATGAACTAGAAAATATCATCCTGAATGAGGTAACCCAATCACAGGAAAACACACATGGTATACATTCATTGATAAGTGAATATTAGCCCAAAAGCTTGAATTACAGTCCACAGACTACAGGAAGTTCAAGAAGAAGGATGACCAAAATGCAGATGCTCCCACTCCTTCTTAAAATGGGAAACAAAAATACGCATAGGAGGGGATATGGAAGCAAAGTTTAGAGCAGAGACTGAAGGACCAGCCATTCAGAGCCAACCCCACATGTGACCCATATATATATAGCCACCAAAACTAGATAAGATGGATGAAGCTAAAAAGTGCATGCTGAAAGGCACCCAATATAGTTCTCTCCTGAGAGACACTACCAGAGCGTGTTAAATACAAAGGTGAATGCTAGCAGCAAACCACTGAACTTGGAACAGGACCCCCTTTGGGGAAATTATAGAAAGTATTGAAAGAGCTGAAAGGGCTTGCAACCCCATAAGAACAACAATACCAACCAACCAGAGCTTCTAGGGACTAAACCACTACCCAAAGACTATACATGGACTGACCCAGGGCTCCAACTGCATATGTAGGAGAGAATAGCCTTGTTGGGCCACCAGTGAAAGGGGAAGCCCTTGGTTCTGCCAAGGTTCAATCCCCCAGTGCAGGGGAATGTTGGAGGTGGTAAGTGGGTGTGGATGAGGGAGGAACACCCTTATGGGGGAGAGAGAGGGGATAAGGGATTTGTGGACAGGAAACTGGGAAAAGGAATAACATTTGAAATGTAAATAAAGAAATATATCCAATGAAAAAAGAAAAATATATACCACTCTGTGTATTTACAGAGTGTTTGAATATTCTTAAGGGATGGGTGTGGATGCAGGGTTTTGTATGTTTAAGTGGTCAATTATATCTTATCAATTGGATCAGAGGTTATTGTGTTGTGTGTTCTTTCTTGTGGAAAATTTAGTTTGGGAGAATATGTGGCAGCAGAGCCACTGGGCCACTACAGTGTTAGGATGTGTGCTTCTGGCAAGATATCTATCTACCAGATGTCTTGGGGCACTGTGGTGCCAGGTCTTGTGCGGGTAAAAGACAGCATTTTATTTTTCTAAGTTTACAGCTACAAGTACCCTTGTGTTTGGGACATAGATGTTCAGAATTGAGATACCAACTTGGTAGGTTTTTCCTTTGAGGAGTATGGAGTGTCTTTCCCTGCCTCTTTTTATCAATCTTGGTTGAAAATCTATTAGATATCTTTTATTAGATATTAGAATACCTGCTCCAGCTTGCTTTTTGGGTCTGTTTGCAAGGAAAACTTTTTTCAGCCCTTTAATCTAAGGTAGTGTCTATCTTTATTGCTGAGGTGTGTTTCTTGTACACAGCAGAATGATGGATCTTGCTTTCTCATCCATTCCGTTACCATGTGTTTTTTAATTGGGGAATTGAGTTCATTGATGTTGAAAGATATTAATGACCAATGATTGTTAATTCTTGTTATTTTGATATTGGTGGTGTTAGTGTGTGTGCGTGTGCATGTGTGTGTGTGTTTCCTTTATTTTGTTTTGCTGGTGTGGAATTGATTATTTCCTGTATTTTCTTTAGTGTAGTTATCCTCCTTGGGTTGGGGTTTTCCTTCTGGTATTTTCTGTGGGGCTGGATTTGTGAATAGATATTGTTTGAATTTGGATTTGTCTTGAATTATCTTGTTTTCCCCATCTATGGTGATTGAGAGTTTTGCTGGGTATAGTAGTCTAGGTTGGCATTCTGTGGGTTTTTTAGAGATTGCAAAATATCCGTCCAGGCCCTTCTAGGTTTTAGTGTCTCTGTTGAGAAGTCAGGTGTAATTCTTACAGGTCTGCTTCTGTATGTTACCTGCCCTTTCCCATTTTTAATATTCTTTGTTTGTTCTGTAGATTTTGTGTTTTGATTATCATGTGCTGGGAGGATTTTTTTCTGATCCAGTCCTGACGGCATTCTATAGGCTTCTTGTGGGTTTATAGGCATCTCTTTCTTTAGGTTGGGAAAGTTTTTTCTATGGTTTTGTTGAGAATATTTCCTGGGCTTTGGAGCTGGAACTCTTCACCTTCTTCTATTCTTATTATTCTTAGGTTAGGTCTTTCCATTGTATCCCAGATTTCCTGGATGTTTTGTGTCAGGACTGTTTTTAGACTTAGCATTTTCTTTACTGATGTATTAATTTCTTCTATTGTATTTTCCACACCTGAGATGCTTTCATCTCCTGTATTCTGTTGGTGATGGAGCAAATGTCATTCCTCTTCTCTTCTCTAAGTTTTTCATCTCCAGGATTTTCTCAGTTTGCATTTTTTGTTGCTTCTTTTCCGATTTTCATGTCTTGAACAATTTTATTTATTTCACCTGCCTAATTGTATTTTTCTGTATTTCTTTAAGGGACTTTTACCTCTTTAAAGACTTCTATCAACTTTAAAAGATTAAATGTAAGGTCATTTTCTTGTGCTTCAGTTGTGTTAGAATATCCAGGGCTGGCTACAGTATGGTATAGTATAGTATTGCCTGGCTTTTGATTATTGTGTTCTTTTGAGGTCCTTTAGCCATCTGAATGACTTCGGTCCTTGGATGTTGTAGTAGGTATTGGAAGGTGGGGTAACCTTGATGGTAATGTGTAAGCTTCTGATGGGTATCTTTTGAATGTATGGTTCCAGATTAGCATGAGTGTATGGTTTACAATTCAAAGGTCTGACGAAGGTGGGCAGAGAGGTTACAGGGGAATAGAAGTCTACCAGAGATATCTTAGGGTAGCTGGAGGTGCCCCAGAGAATTCACCAAGCAAGGAAGATAGGAGGGGAAATGGAAGCTAACCTCAGGATTCAAAGATTCAGAATTTGAAGGTCTGATGAAGGTGGACAGAGAGATAGCAGGAGAATGGAGGTCTGTTAGGGATAGCAGACTGCTCCCTGCAGACTAATTTTAACGTACAAATAGCATCTTTAAGCAGACGTGGCTTTCCTAAATTGTGATTGGGTATGAATTTTACAAACATTACTTATATTAGTGAGAACTTTGAGATCTGCCAATTGTTGCTTTCTTCAAGCTGAGCAACAAAGCCCACCAATCATATTATGTAGTGGAACTTACAGTTCTTTCCAAATCTGTGACTCTTTCAGCCTGCAGGTGTCAGTTCAAGAATCTTGCTGTGTTTGTGGACTAGTCTGGTGATCCATTAGGTATCTTCTGATTGTCTTTTGGATTAGATACAGGAAGATAACCTAGAGAGATTTATATGTGGAAGCTTCCTTAACCCAGAAAGAATTCAGGACCCTCAAAGATCCAAAGTGGCTTCTAGGTCTCTGAGCAGGCTAAAGGTTTGTGGCAAATTTCAGCTAGTTATCTTCTGATGAACAAGCCTTGCTGTGAGTTGCAGGAACTGGTAGTTTGTGGGCCACAGCTAAAAGCAATCCTGTAAATGTGGAGACCATTGCTCAGCTTTGTATCCCAGCCTGCTTGCTTTATCCACAACAGGCTCAAGGGGAGAGCCAGATGCAGAGCACAGAGACAGAGGTGCTTTCAACAGGGGACCCTCAGAATCGCATGGAACTGCTTCTTCTTCTCTAGCTCCAGATGTATGTGTTCCATTGTCAGACAGATGCTTATTAAAAGACTTGATTCAGCAAAAAGACATATTGTTGTGCCTAAGGACATTCAAAATAAGTGTTAAAAAGACAAAAGTAGACCCACGGATCCCGGCCCGCAGCAGCTCTCTGCTCCCAAACCCCGTGGGAGAGAGACCTCACCGCCTGGTCAGGTGGGCACTCCTGAGGCTGCAGAGCGGAAGAGACCACCAACACTGCCCACCCCTGCCCACATCCCTGGCCCAAGAGGAAACTGTACAAGGCCTCTGGGTTCCTGTGGGGGAGGGCCCAGGAGCGGCAGGACCCCTGCGCCTGAGACACCACTGGAACCTGAAGGGACAGACCGGATAAACAGTTCTCTGCACCCAAATCCCGTGGGAGGGAGAGCTAAACCTACAGAGGGGCAGACACGCCTGGGAAACCAGAAGAGACTGCACTCTGCACACATCTCAGATGCCAGAGGAAAACACCAAACTCCATCTGGAACCCTGGTGCACGAAGGCTCCCGGAAAGAGCTGTGCAGATCTTCCTGGTTGCTGCCGCCGCAGAGAGGTCTTAGGCAGCACCCCACGAGCAAACTTGAGCCTCGGGACCACAGGTAAGACCAACTTTTCTGCTGCAAGAGACCTGCCTGGTGAACACCAAATACAGGCCCACAGGAACAGCTGAAGACCTGTAGAGAGGAAAAACTACACGCCCGAAAGCAGAACACTCTGTCCCCATAACTGACTGAAAGAAAACAGGAAAACAGGTCTACAGCACTCCTGACACACAGGCTTATAGGACAGTCTAGCCACTGTCAGAAATAGCAGAACAAAGTAACACTAGAGATAATCTGATGGCGAGAGGCAAGCACAGGAACCCAAGCAACAGAAACCAAGACTACATAGCACCATCGGAGCCCAATTCTCCCACCAAAGCAAACAGGGAATATCCAAACACACCAGAAAAGCAAGATCTAGTTTCAAAATCATATTTGATCATGATGCTGGAGGACTTCAAGAAAGACGTGAAGAACTCCCTTAGAGAACAAGTAGAAGCCTACAGAGAGGAGTCACAAAAATGCCTGAAAGAATTCCAGGAAAACATAAATAAACAAGTAGAAGCCCATAGAGAGGAGTCACAAAAATCTGTGAAAGAATTCCAGGAAGTCATAAATAAACAAGTAGAAGTCCATAGAGAGGAGACAAAAAAAATCCCTGAAAGAATTCCAGGAAAACACAATCAAACAGTTGAAGGAATTAAAAATGGAAATAGAAGCAATCAAGAAAGAACACATGGAAACAACCCTGGATATAGAAAACCAAAGAAGAGACAAGGAGCTGTAGATACAAGCTTCACCAACAGAATACAAGAGATGGAAGAGAGAATCTCAGGAGCAGAAGATTCCATAGAAATCATTGACTCAACTGTCAAAGATAATGTAAAAGCGGAAAAACTACTGGTCCAAAACATACAGGAAATCCAGGACTCAATGAGAAGATCAAACCTAAGGATAATAGGTATAGAAGAGAGTGAAGACTCCCCAGCTCAAAGGACCAGTAAATATCTTCAACAAAATCATAGAAGAAAACTTCCCTAACCTAAAAAAGAGATACCCATAGGCATACAAGAAGCCTACAGAACTCCAAATAGATTGGACCAGAAAAGAAACACCTCCGTCACATAATAATAGCTCAAAACACCAAACGCACAAAATAAAGAAAGAATATTAAAAGCAGTAAGGGACAAAGGTCAAGTAACATATAAAGGCAGACCTATCAGAATCACACCAGACTTTTCGCCAGAAACTATGAAAGCCAGAAGATCCTGGACAGATGTCATACAGACCCTAAAAGAACACAAATGCCAGCCCAGGTTACGGTATCCTGCAAAACTCTCAATTAACATAGATGGAGAAACCAAGATATTCCATGACAAAACCAAATTTACACAATATCGTTCTACAAATCCAGCACTACAAAGGATAATGAATGGTAAAGCCCAACATAAGGAGGCGAGCTATACCCTAGAAGAAACAAGAAACTAATCGTCTTGGCAACAAAACAAAGAGAAGAAAAGCACACAAACATAACCTCACATCCAAATATGAATACAACAGGAAGCAATAATCACTATTCCTTAATATCTCTCAACATCAATGGCCTCAACTCCCCAATAAAAAGACATAGATTAACAAACTGGATACGCAACGAGGACCCTGCATTCTGCTGCCTACAGGAAACACACCTCAGAGACGAAGACAGACACTACCACAGAGTGAAAGGCTGGAAAACAACCTTTCAAATATCAAATAAAATCAATTTCCAACTAAAATTCATCAAAAAAGATAAGGAAGGACATTTCATATTCATCAAAGGAAAAATCCAACAAGATGAACTCTCAATCCTAAATATCTATGCCCCAAATACAAGGGCACCTACATACATAAAAGAAACCTTACTAAAGCTCAAAACACACATTGCACCTCACACAATAATAGTAGGAGATTTCAACACCCCACTCTCATCAATGGACAGATCATGGAAACAGAAATTAAACAGAGACGTAGACAGACTAAGAGAAGTCATGAGCCAAATGGACTTAACAGATATTTACAGAACATTCTATCCTAAAGCAAAAGGTTATACCTTCTTCTCACCTCCTCATGGTACTTTCTCCAAAATTGACCATATAATTGGTCAAAAAACGGGCCTCAACAGGTACAGAAAGATAGAAATAATCCCATGCGTGCTATCAGACAACCACGGCCTAAAACTGGTCTTCAATATCAATAAGGGAAGAATGCTCACATATACATGGAAATTGAACAGTGCTCTACTCAATGATAACCTGGTCAAGGAAGAAATAAAGAAAGAAATTAAAGACTTTTTTGAATTTAATGAAAATGAAGGTACAACATACCCAAACTTATGGGACACAATGAAAGCTGTGCTAAGAGGAAAACTCATAGCGCTGAGTGCCTGCAGAAAGAAACAGGAAAGAGCATATGTCAGCAGCTTGACAGCACACCTAAAAGCTCTAGAACAAAAGGAAGCAAATACACCCAGGAGGAGTAGAAGGCAGGAAATAATCAAACTCAGAGCTGAAATCGACCAAGTAGAAACAAAAAGGACCATAGAAAGAATCAACAGAACCAAAAGTTGGTTCTTTGAGAAAATCAACAAGATAGATAAACCCTTAGCCAGACTAACGAGAGGATACAGAGAGTGTATCCAAATTAACAAAATCAGAAATGATAAGGGAGACATAACTACAGATTCAGAGGAATTTCAAAAAATCATCAGATCTTACTATAAAAGCCTGTATTCAACAAAACTTGAATATCTGCAGGAAATGGACAATTTCCTAGACAGCTACCAGGTACCGAAGTTAAATCAGGAACAGATAAACCAGTTAAACAACCCCATAACTCCTAAGGAAATAGAAGCAGTCATTAAAGGTCTCCCAACCAAAAAGAGCCCAGGTCCAGACGGGTTTAGTGCAGAATTCTATCAGACCTTCATAGAAGACCTCGTACCAATATTATCCAAACTATTCCACAAAATTGAAACAGATGGAGCACTACCGAATTCCTTCTATGAAGCCACAATTACTCTTATACCTAAACCACACAAAGACCCAACAAAGAAAGAGAACTTCAGACCAATTTCCCTTATGAATATCGATGCAATAAAGAAAGAAATTAAAAACTTTTTAGAATTTAATGAAAATGAAGGTACAACATACCCAAACTTATGGGACACGATGAAAGCTGTGCTAAGAGGAAAACTCATAGCGCTGAGTGCCTGCAGAAAGAAACAGGAAAGAGCATATGTCAGCAGCTTGACAGCACACCTAAAAGCTCTAGAACAAAAAGAAGCAAATACACCCAGGAGGAGTAGAAGGCAGGAAATAATAAACTCAGAGCTGAAATCAACCAAGTAGAAACAAAAAGGACCATAGAAAGAATCAACAGAACCAAAAGTTGGTTCTTTGAGAAAATCAACAAGATAGATAAACCCTTAGCCAGACTAACGAGAGGACACAGAGAGCGTGTCCAAATTAACAAAATCAGAAATGAAAAGGGAGACATAACTACAGATTCAGAGGAAATTCAAAAAATCATCAGATCTTACTATAAAAGCCTATACTCAACAAAACTTGAAAATCTGCAGGAAATGGACAATTTCCTAGACAGATACCAGGTACCGAAGTTAAATCAGGAACAGATAAACCAGTTAAACAACCCCATAACTCCTAAGGAAATAGAAGCAGTCATTAAAGGTCTCCCAACCAAAAAGAGCCCAGGTCCAGACGGGTTTAGTGCAGAATTCTATCAGACCTTCATAGAAGACTTCGTACCAATATTATTCAAACTATTCCACAAAATTGAAACAGATGGAGCACTACCGAACTCCTTCTATGAAGCCACAATTACTCTTATACCTAAACCACACAAAGACCCAACAAAGAAAGAGAACTTCAGACCAATTTCCCTTATGAACATCGACGCAAAAATACTCAACAAAATTCTGGCAAACCGAATCCAAGAGCACATCAAAACAATCATCCACCATGATCAAGTAGGCTTCATCCCAGGCATGCAGGGATGGTTTAATATCACGGAAAACCATCAACGTGATCCATTATATAAACAAACTGAAAGAACAAAACCACATGATCATTTCATTAGATGCTGAGAAAGCATTTGACAAAATTCAACACCCCTTCATGATAAAAGTCCTGGAAAGAATAGGAATCAAGGCCCATACCTGAACATAGTAAAAAAATTTATATACAGCAAACCAGTGGCTAACATTAAACTAAATGGAGAGAAACTTGAAGCAATCCCACTAAAATCAGGGGACTAGACAAGGCTGCCCACTCTCTCCCTACTTATTCAATATAGTTCTTGAAGTTCTAGCCAGAGCAATCAGACAACAAAAAAGGAGGTCAAGGGGATACAGATGGCGGAAAAGAAGAAGTCAAAATATCACTATTTGCAGATGATATGATAGTATATTTAAGTGATCCCAAAAGTTCCACCAGAGAACTACTAAAGCTGATAAACAACTTCAGCAAAGTGGCTGGGTATAAAATTAACTCAAATAAATCAGTAGCCTTCCTCTACACAAAAGAGAAACAAGCCGAGAAAGAAATTAGGGAAACGACACCCTTCCTAATAGACCCAAATAATATAAAGTACCTCAGTGTGACTTTAACCAAGCAAGTAAAAGATTTGTACAACAAGAACTTCAAGACTCTGAAGAAAGAAATTGAAGAAGACCTCAGAAGATGGAAAGATCTCCATGCTCATGGATTGGCAGGATTAATATAGTAAAATGGCCATTTTACCAAAAAAGCGATCTACACATTCAATGCAATCCCCATCAAAATACCAATCCAATTCTTCAAAGAGTTAGACAGAACAATTTGCAAATTCATCTGAATAACAAAAACCCAGGATAGCTAAAACTATCCTCAACAATAAAGGACTTCAGGGGAATCGCTATCCTGAACTCAAGCAGTATACAGAGCAATAGTGATAAAAACTGCATGGTATTGGTACAGAGACAGACAGATAGACCAATGGAATAGAATTGAAGACCCAGAAATGAACCCACACACCTATGGTCACTTGATTTTTGACAAAGGAGCCCAAACCATCCAATGGAAAAAAGATAGCATTTTCAGCAAATGGTGCTGGTTCAACTGGAGGTCAACATGTAGAAGAATGCAGATCGATCCATGCTTATCACCCTGTACAAAGCTTAAGTCCAAGTGGATCAAGGACCTCCACATCAAACCAGACACGCTCAAACTAATAGAAGAAAAACTAGGGAAGCATCTGGAACACATGGGCACTGGAAAAAATTTCCTGAACAAAACACCAATGGCTTATGCTCTAAGATCAAGAATCGACAAAATGGGATCTCATAAAACTACAAAGCTTCTGTAAGGCAAAGGACACTGTGGTCAGGACAAAACAGCAACCAACAGATTGGGAAAAGATCTTTACCAATCCTACAACAGATAGAGGCCTTATATCCAAAATATACAAAGAACTCAAAAAGTTAGACCGCAGGGAGACAAATAACCCTATTAAAAAATGGGGTTCAGAGCTAAACAAAGAATTCACAGCTGAGGAATGCCGAATGGCTGAGAAACACCTAAAGAAATGTTCAACATCTTTAGTCATCAGGGAAATGCAAATCAAAACAACCCTGAGATTTCACCTCACACCAGTGAGAATGGCTAAGATCAAAACTCAGGTGACAGCAAATGCTGGCAGGATGGAGAAAGAGAACACTCCTCCATTGTTGGGGGAAGGTTGCAGACTGGTACAACCATTCTGGAAATCAGTCTGGAGGTTTCTCAGAAAATTGGACATTGAACTGCCTGAGGATCCAGCTATACCTCTCTTGGGCATATACCCAAAAGATGCCCCAACATATAAAAAGACACGTGCTCCACTATGTTCATCGCAGCCTTATTTATAATAGCCAGAAGCTGAAAGAACCCAGATGCCCTTCAACAGAGGAATGGATACAGAAAATGTGGTACATCTACACAATGGAATATTACTCAGCTATCAAAAAACAACGACTTTATGAAATTGTGAGGCAAATGGTTGGAACTGGAAAATATCATTCTGAGTGAGCTAACCCAATCACAGAAAGACATACATGGTATGCACTCACTGATAAGTGGCTATTAGCCCAAATGCTTGAATTACCCTAGTGGCCTAGAACAAATGAAACTCAAGACGGATGATCAAAATGTGAAGGCTTCACTCCTTCTTTAAAAGGGGAACAAGAATACCCTTGGCAGGGAAGAGAGAGGCAAAGATTAAAACAGAGACTGAAGGAACACCCATTCAGAGCCTGCCCCACATGTGGCCCATACATATAGAGCCACCCAATTAGACAAGATGGATGAAGCAAAGAAGTGCAGACCGACAGGAGCCGGATGTAGATCGAACCTGAGAGACACAGCCAGAATACAGCAAATACAGAGGCTAATGCCAGCAGCAAACCACTGAACTGAGAACGGGACCCCGTTGAAGGAATCAGAGAATGAACTGGAAGAGCTTGAAGGGGGCTCGAGACCCCATATGTACAACAATGCCAAGCAACCAGAGCTTCCAGGGACTAAGCCACTACCTAAAAGACTATACATGGACTGACCCTGGACTCTGACCTCGTGGGTAGCAATGAATATCCTAGTAAGAGCACCAGTGGAAGGGGAAGCCCTGGGTCCTGCTAAGACTGAACCCCCAGTGAACTAGACTGTCGGGGAGGGCGCAATGGGGGAGGGTGGGAGGAACACCCATAAGGAAGGGGGGAGGAAGGGGATGTTTGCCCGGAAACTGGGAAAGGAATAACACTAAATGTATATAAGAAATACTCAAGTTAATAAAAAAAAAAAAAAAAAAATATCGATGCAAAAATACTCAATAAAATTCTGGCAAACCAATCCAAGAGCACATCAAAACAATCATCCACCATGATCAAGTAGGCTTCATCCCAGGCATGCAGGGATGGTTTAATATCTGGAAAACCATCAACGTGATCCATTATATAAACAAACTGAAAGAACAAAACCACATGATCATTTCATTAGATGCTGAGAAAAGCATTTGACAAAATTCAACACCCCTTCATGATAAAAGTCCTGGAAAGAATAGGAATCAAGGCCCATACCTGAACATAGTAAAAGCCATATACAGCAAACCAGTGGCTAACATTAAACTAAATGGAGAGAAACTTGAAGCAATCCCACTAAAATCAGGGACTAGACAAGGCTGCCCACTCTCTCCCTACTTATTCAATATAGTTCTTGAAGTTCTAGCCAGAGCAATCAGACAACAAAAGGAGGTCAAGGGGATACAGATCGGAAAAGAAGAAGTCAAAATATCACTATTTGCAGATGATATGATAGTATATTTAAGTGATCCCAAAAGTTCCACCAGAGAACTACTAAAGCTGATAAACAACTTAAGCAAAGTGGCTGGGTATAAAATTAACTCAAATAAATCAGTAGCCTTCCTCTACACAAAAGAGAAACAAGCCGAGAAAGAAATTAGGGAAACGACACCCTTCCTAATAGACCCAAATAATATAAAGTACCTCGGTGTGACTTTAACCAAGCAAGTAAAAGATTTGTACAACAAGAACTTCAAGACTCTGAAGAAAGAAATTGAAGAAGACCTCAGAAGATGGAAAGATCTCCCATGCTCATGGATTGGCAGGATTAATATAGTAAAAATGGCCATTTTACCAAAAGCGATCTACACATTCAATGCAATCCCCATCAAAATACCAATCCAATTCTTCAAAGAGTTAGACAGAACAATTTGCAAATTCATCTGGAATAACAAAAAACCCAGGATAGCTAAAACTATCCTCAACAATAAAAGGACTTCGGGGGAAATCACTATCCCTGAACTCAAGCAGTATTACAGAGCAATAGTGATAAAAACTGCATGGTATTGGTACAGAGACAGACAGTTAGACCAATGGAATAGAATTGAAGACCCAGAAATGAACCCACACACCTATGGGCACTTGATTTTTGACAAAGGAGCCAAAGCCATCAAATGGAAAAAAGATAGCATTTTCAGCAAATGGTGCTGGTTCAACTGGAGGTCAACATGTAGAAGAATGCAGATCGATCCATGCTTATCACCCTGTACAAAGCTTAAGTCCAAGTGGATCAAGGACCTCCACATCAAACCACATACACTCAAACTAATAGAAGAAAAACTAGGGAAGCATCTGGAACACATGGGCACTGGAGAAAATTTCCTGAACAAAACACCAATGGCTTATGCTCTAAGATCAAGAATCGACAAATGGGATCTCATAAAACTGCAAAGCTTCTGTAAGGCAAAGGACACTGTGGTTAGGACAAAACGGCAACCAACAGATTGGGAAAAGATCTTTACCAATCCTACAACAGATAGAGGCCTTATATGTGGTACATCTACACAATGAAGTACTACCCAGCCATCAAAAACAATGACTTCATGAGATTCATAAGCAAATGGAATGAACTAGAAAATATCATCTGGAATGAGGTTACTCAATCACAGAAAAACATACTTGGTATGCGCTCAGTGATAAGTGGATATTAGCCAAAAAGCTCGAATTACCCAACATGCAATCCAGAGACCACAGGAAGCTCAAGAAGAAGGGTGACCAAAATGCGGATGCTCTCACTCCTTCTTGAAAGCGGAAAAATATCCATAGGAGGGGATATGGAAGCAAAGTTTAGAACAGAGACTGAAGGAACGCCCGTTCAGTGCCTGTCCCACATGTGGCTCATATATATACAACTGCCAAAACTAGATAAGATTGATGAATCTAAAACAAATGCATGTTGAAAGGGACCAGATATAGATCTCTCCTGAGAAACACATCCAGAGCATGCCCAATACAGAGGTCAATGCTAGCAGCAAACCACTGAACTGAGAACAGGACCCCCTTTGGGGGGAATTAGAGGAAGTATTGAAAGAGTTGAAGGAGCTTGCAGCCCCATAAGAACAACAATGCCAACCAACCAGAGCTTCCAGGGACTAAACCACTACCAAAAGACTATACATGGACTGACCCAGGGCTCCAACTGCATATGTAGCAGAGAATAGCCTTGTTGGCGCACCAGTGTAAGGGAAAGCCCTTAGACCCCCCAGTGTAAGGGAATATGGGGGAGGCAGTAAGGGGGATATATGGGGGTAATAGCCATATGGGAGAGGGGGAGGGGAGGGGATAGTGACTTATGAACAGGAAACCGGGAAGGGGAATAACATTTGAAATGTATATAAAGAAATATATCTAATAAAAAATTTTTTAAAAGGCTGTATGGTACTGGCACAAAATACAAACATGTAAATCAATGGAATAAAATGGAAGTCCCAATCATGAGTACTCATAATTATACTTAGCTGATATTTGACAAAGAGGGAAAATATACAGTGGAGAAAAGACTGATCATCAGCTATGCTTGGCAAACTAGATGCAGAAGAATGAGATTAGACCCCTATCACCCTGCACAAAAACTAACTATAAATGGATCAAAGACACCAATGTGTAACCTGAAACATTAAAGCTGCTAGAAGAAAATGTAAGCAGCATCCTATATGATATAGGTATACCAAAGGACTTTATGAAAAGTACTCTACTTGTCCAAAAACTTGTTAAGGACAAGTGTGGCCTCAACATGAAAAAAATCTCTGTATAGGTAAGGAAACAATTGGCTGAATGAAGAGGCTCAAAGAGTGGGAAAAATTTTGCCAGCTGTACTTCTCACAAGTGATTTGTATCCAGAATATATAAAGAACTCAAAAAACAAAGTCCAGAGAGCAAATGACCCAATTTAAAACTGGGCTATGTGTCTGAGTAGTGTCAAGAAAGAAAGAAAGAAAGAAAGAAAGAGAGAGAGAGAGAGAGAGAGAGAGAGAGGAAGGAAGGAAGGAAGGAAGGAAGGAAGGAAGGAAGGAAGGAAGGAAGGAAGGAAGGAAGGAAGGAAGAAATAACAATAAAAGGAAAGCCTCATAAAGTATTCAACATTCTTAGCTACTCTAGGGAAATGCAAATTTTACAAACTTTGACAATGCATCTCACCCAATCTGAATGAATAAGAACAAGAAAATGACTAACAATAAACACTGCCAAGGATGTGCAAACACTCTGAAAATCAATGTTGAGAATTCTGGAAATATTAAAATAGGTCTACCGTGTGACTTAATTACACCACTCCTCAGCAAGTGCCCTAAGGACATTGCCCTGAGGACATTACGTCTTACTTCACAGACTCAGCCGGGCTCACTGCTGCTCTATTCAGAGTAGCTAGGAAGTGAAAACACCTAACTGTCCTTCCACTGGTGAATGGATAATAAAAGTATTGTACATGATACAATAAAAATAATATCCATCTGTAAAGAAAAATGAAATAGTGCAATGTATGGATAAGAGGAAGGAACTAGAAAGTCTGCTGAATATAACCCAGAACCAGAAAGACAAAAACTCCATGTTCTCTCTTATTTGTGGTTCCTTGTTTCAAACTCGACATGGCGGTATGTGAGTATGTAATCTGGATTAACCAGTGATGCCAGGAAAGTAAAAAGGGACCATGGGAAGAGGAGTTAGAAGCAACTCTGTAGAGGAGAATAGCAGGACATTGTGCTTTTCGGCAGAAAGAGAAAACATGAGAGGACTTTAACTGTGGAGGGGCAGTGATAAAAGAAACAATAAGGATGTTTGAAAACATCATAGGGAATGATATTATTTCATGTTTACCTAACATTACACGAACACACGCAAAGTGAAGTTAAACCACTTAGGGTGATGCTGCTCCTCCAAAGAGCCACAGTCTATTTAACAATAACCCAAGTGAGACACGAGAAACCTCCTTTCGAGCTGTTGGTCAGGGGAATCCAAGAGACCTCCAAAACAATATCAAATATTGCTGCTGCCTTTGGTTTCCTAGAATTTGAAGGTAAGTCCCTACTGCTGAAGACAATACACATATCAAACACAGGACAAGAGAACTCGAGCTAGACTTGACTTTGAAAGCCTTCTCCCTGAGGACTAGGGTTCACAGTACTAAAAGATGATAAATTTCAGTACCAAGGTAAGGAAGCAATAATCCTACCCAGCTGTGACCCTAAGATATCCCTAGAGCTGTAACAGTGGCTCGTAAGGCTCAGAGGTAACCAACAGCTATTTGATTGGATTTAAAACCTACTCAACAGGAGG
Organism: Rattus rattus; assembly: GCF_011064425.1. NCBI lineage: Eukaryota > Metazoa > Chordata > Mammalia > Rodentia > Muridae > Rattus > Rattus rattus. The sequence goes on along the minus strand of NC_046154.1, from coordinate 121,761,919 downwards.
AAATTCATGCTTAGTACTATAAGCCTAGCCCATCATTGTTGAGGCCATGAAGCCTAAAAGAAAGCCTATTGCTGCTACTTGCCTAAATTATACTAATTTATTCCTAACTGCATCTTAAATACTTAACCTTATGCATACAGACCATCTCTCATCCTTTAGCAAAGAAACTCTTTTTGCAACAGGAGACCATTACAAAATGTACATAATAACTAACCATAGCATGCTCAGCCCCAATAGATATGTCTACAATACAATCTGTACATCCAAGACTTAAGGAACATAGTGGAAAAGGGGCAGAAAGATAGTAAGAGAGAGGGGACCAGGACGTCTGCTGTGAGATCATGTCTTCTACACCTGACAGGAAAGCTGAAAGCAGGAAATCTCAACAATGTGACTGCCTAAACAAGACCTGAACACCAGTTGACAGGCCAACATACTTGGGGAAAAATCTCACAAGGCGTCCAGTCATAGATAAAAGGTACAGGTAATTAATGACTTCTGAGAGGTGGCGATCCATTGTTCCCCAGATGATCTCCCCAGCTGGTTATCCAATGTGAATGGTCAGCCCTAAGAGCATATACATGCAAGCAACACTAAATAGATTCAGCTATGCTGCCTGTGCCCGGGGCAGCCCTCTGCCTGACCCTACCAGCCCGTGGGGGTTGGGGGTGAGTTGGCACCAGAGTCAATGACACAGACTCCAGGAGCAAGTGAGAAACGCTGCAGCAAGCTCATTTGAGAACTGCTGCAAGCTCCTTTAAGACCCTCCTATTGGTCCCCTATTGGTCCTAAGAAAGCATCTCTTCCAAACAGCAGTTGCTGTTTGGCTGGCATGGTTTGCACTAGCAATCCTTCGTCTCTAAGGCAGTCCTCAATTAGGTCCTCCTGCAGAAGGTGCTTTTGCAGCTGTACATCTCCCAGCATTTACATAGGGGCAGCCCTGCTGTTCCTGCTACATCGAAGATTGTATTTACACATTTGCTTGTTTAGGTAACAATGATAATTAAAGAAAGAAAAGTCAAAATTTTCTTTTGGCACAGGTTAGTTGATTCTGTAGGTTTTCCTGTGGTGTCCTTGATCCATCTGGTTCCTTCAAATCATCCTCCTCCTCTTACACCAGATTCCCCCAAGCAACATTTGGATCTGGGTCTCTGTATCACATTCCATCAGTTGGTAAGTGAAGCCTCTCAGATGACTGTTATGCGAGCCTCCTGCCTACAGGTATAGCAGAAAATTATTAACAGTGTCAGGGTTAGGCGCACTCTCAAAGCATGGGTCTCAAGCTGAGCCAATCATTATTTGGCCCTTCCTTCAATTTCTGCTTCATCTTTTACCTCTGTGCTTCTTGTAGATAGGACAAATTGTGGGTCAAAGATTTTGCAGCTAGGTTGGTGTTCCAATCCCTCTATTGGGAGTCAGGAGATAGCCAGTTCAGCTTTCATATACACCATTGCTAGGAGTCTTATCTAAGGTCACCCTTGTAGACCTAGACAATGGAGTTTTGAATGGGAGTTTCCATTATCCTAGATTTCTAGCTAGTCCCAGAGATGTACGCTACCATTCCAATTACCTCTCCCAGTACTCTCTTCCTCCATCTTCTCCCTACAGGATCCCTCCTATTCCCATACCTATCCCATCCCTCACCCAGCCCCCTCCCTCCATCCACCCCCAATGATTATTCCATTTCCTCTTGTCAGTGATATTCAAGGATCCCACCTTGGGACCTCCTCATCACTTAGTTTCTTTGGGTCTGTGTATTGTAGCATAGTTATTCTATCTTTATGGCTAATATCCACTTATAAGTGAGTACATACCATGGTTATCTTTCTGGGTCTGGGTTACCTCACCCAGGTTGATATTCTCAAGTTCCATCCATTAGCTCGCAAGTTTCATTATGTCATTTTTTAATAGTGGATTAATACTTCATTGAGTAAATGTACCACATTTTCTTTTTCCATTCTTTGGTTGAGGGACACCTAGTTTGATTCCAATTTCTATCTATTATGGATAAAGCTACTATGAACATAGTAGAGCAAGTGTCTTTGTGGTATGGTGGAGCATCTTTTAGGTATATACCCAGAAGTGGTATAGCTGGGTCTTAAGGTAGAAATATTCCCAAGTTTTTAAGAAACTGCCAGATTGATTTCCAAAGTAGTTGTACAAGTTTGCACTCCCACCAGCAATGGAGGAATGTCATCCTTGACAGCACGAGCTACTGCTTGAGTTTCTGATCTTAGCCATTCTGACATATGTAAAATGGAATCTCAGAGTCATTTTGATTTGTATTTCCTTCATAAATAAGGATGTTGAACGTTCCTTTAAGTGCTTCTGTTGAGAATTCTCTGTTTAGATCTGTATCCCATTTTTTTATTTTTTCTTCCATTTTTATTAAATTGGGTATTTCTTATTTACATTTCAAATGTTATTCCCTTTCCCGGTTTCCAGGCCATCAGCCCCCTAAACCCTCCCCCTCCCCTTCTCTATGGGTGTTTCCCTCCCCATCCACCCCCCATTACCACCCCCCAACCATCCCATACACTGGGGGTCCAGTCTTGACAGGACCAAGGGCTTCCCCTTCCACTGTTCCCCCTACAAGGCTATTCATTGCTACCTATGAATTTGGAGCACAGGGTCAGTCCATGTATAGTCTTTGGGTAGTGGCTTAGTCCCTGGAAGCTCTGGTTGGTTGGCATCGTTGTTCTTATGGTATCCCATTTTTTAATTGCATTATTTGTTTTGCTGATGTCTAGTTTCTTTAGTTCTTTATATGTTTTGACTGTCAACCCTCTGTCAGATGTAGGGTTGGTGAAGATCTTTTCCTATTCTGTTTGTTACCATTTTGTCCTTTTAATGATATCCTTTTCCTTTCAGAAGCTTTTCAGTTTTATGATTTCCATTTCTTAGTAGTTGATCTTAGTGCCTGAGCTTTTGGTGTTCTGTTCAGAATGTGTCTCATAATTTTTTAAAAGAAACACAGCACACAAAAAAATCAGTGACACCAAATGTTGGCTCTTTGAAACAATCAACTAAAACAATGAAAGTATGTGGATATGTACATGTTACATGCATGCATGTGGAGGTCAGTCATGGAAGCAAACAGCTTACAGACTGAGCCATCTCGAGGGTCCTTCCACTAAATATTTTTTAAAAAGAGATAATACTAATCTTTCTCAGATGTTTGTCAAAAACTATTTTTAAACAAATTGAGAAAATGCTTTGTAACCTACTTTCTAAAGCTGGTATTGTTCTAATACTAGAAACCAAAAATGCTATTATAAAAAGAAACCAAATGGAAATAAGGAAGGAAGGGAAGAGGAAGGTATGGGTATAAAAGGAGGGTAGATAGAAGGTTGTGAACACTGACACTAAAGTTCTCAAAAATACATACGAACTGAATCTGTAGCATGTTAAAAGTATTATATGTAATGTTCAAGTACTATTTGTTTCTGGAATGCAAGGATATTTAAGTATGTGAAAAAGAATAAAATTGTGTTCAATGTTAACAAATTAAGGAAACAAACATGACCAACTCAAATGAGTCACAAAAAAATCACTTGATAAAATTCAACACCTATTCAAAATATTAACACTCAACAAACTAGAAAGATAAGGGAACTATGTTAAAATAACTGTGTTTAACATATGAAAAGTCATGGTGAATACTATACTCAATGATGAAAGATTAAAAGCTCTTCCATAGGCTGTTCCTGACTCTGTTGCCTGCCTACAGATCCTATCTGACCTGCCTTGTCTGGCCTCAGTAGGAGAAGATATGCCTAGTCCTGCAGTGACTTGATATGCCAGTATGTGCTGGTATCCAGGGTGGGGGTGTGGGAATCCTCCTTCCCAAAAGAAAAGGGAAGTGGGAATAGAACTAACAAGTAAACTAGGAAAATAGTGGGATAAGAACAACGCAATTATATGTGCCTACAAAGCTGACTCAGCATTAGAAAGCTAATCAATGTCATTCTCCATGTCAACAAACAAAAAAACCCTCCTTTAGAAAGAAAGGAGGAAGGGCATAGAGAAAGAGAGAGAGGGAAGAGAGAAAAAAAACCAGAGAAAGAGCAAGCAGGAAGGGGAGAGAGAGAGAATGAGGAAGCTGAGGACAGGCTTGCAAGGTCAGAGGGCAATTCACAGGTGTCAGTTCTCCCTGACGCCTTGTCAGATCAAGGAGTCAAACAGAGGTCCTCAAGTCTGAACACAAGCACCTGTATACCCTGAGCCATTGTTTTAGCCTGAAAGAAAAGCATTTCAGAACTCCATAGATAACATCATACTTGATAGGAAGAGAACAAATTATTTCATTTTCACAACATCTTAGTATATCTTAATAGTGAACTTACAGGAACAGTACAGAAGCCATACAACATTTAAAAGACAAGCTTGCTCAAAGGACAACTCAGTTATAAAATCAGAGTGAAAGAAATCAAAGTATCATTATTTGTAGATGATAGGATAAAATACATAAATGACTCTAAAAAATCCCACCAGGAAACTCTTAAAGCTGATAAACATTTTCAGTAAAGTAGGTAGATATAAAATTAACCTACAAAAAAATCAATAGCTTTCCTATCTCTAAATACTAAACAAGCTGAGAAAGAAATCATGGAAACAACACCTTTCACAATAACCTTAAATAATATAAATTAACATCTTGGAGTAGCACTAGCTGAGCAAGTGAAAAACTTGTATAACAAAAAAAAAAAACTTCAAGTCTTTGAAGAGAGAAGTTGGAAAGTTACATGAAGATGGAATGATCCCCATACTCATGGATCAATAGGATTGATATAGCAAAACTGTCCATCCTTCAAAAAGTAATCTACAGATAGATTCAGTCATCTCCATCAAAATTCCAACACAATTATTTGCAGACCTTGAAATGACAATTCTCAACTCCATATAGAAAATTTAAAAACCCAGGATAGTTAAACCAATCCTAAGCAATAAAAGAACTACTGAAGCTCTCATTATTCCTGATTTCAAGTTATAGTCCAGAGCTATAGTAATAAAACGGCATGGTATTTACGTAAAACAGACATATTGATTAATGGAATAAAATTGAAGACCCAGAAATAAACCCACACATATACAGACAACTAATTCTTTTTATGAAGAAGCTAGAAATACACCATGAAAAAAAGATAGCATCTTTAACAAATGGTACTGGTCAAATGAGACTGCTACATGTAGAAGAATGCAAATAGATCCATAGTTATCACTCTGCATAAAACTCGAGTCAGAGTGGATCAAAGACCTCAACATAAAACCAGATACACTGAACCTGAGGGAAAAGAAAGTGAGGAGTAACCTTGGATTATTAGTGCAGGTAACTTTCTGAATAGAACACCAATAGCATAGGCACTAAGAACAACAACCACTAAGTGTAGCCTCATAAAATTGAAAAGCTTCTGCAAGGCAAAGAACACTGTCAATCAGACAAAGCAGAAGCCTACAGAATGAGAAAATATTTTTACCAATGATACATCTGATAGAAGATTAATATCAAAAGTATATAGAGAACCCAAGAAACTAGACATCAACAACCGAAATGACCCAAAGCAAATAACCCAATTAGAAATGGGATGCAGATCTAAACAGAATTCTCAACAGAGCAATCACAAATGACTGAGGAACACTGAAGGAAATGTTCGACATTTCTTTAGCCATCAGGGAAATGTAAATCAAAACTACTTTGAGATTCCATCTTTCATCTGTCAGAATGGCTAAGGTCAAAAACACCAGTGACAGTTCTTGCTGGTGAGAATGTAGAGCAAAGAGAACACTCCTCCTTTGCTGTAAGAGTGCAAACTTGTACAGCCACTGTGGTAACCAACTCAGAAAGTTAAGAATCCATCTACCTCAAGATCCAGCTGTATCACTCTTGGGTATATATACCCAAATGACCGTCCATCCTACCACAAGGACCTCTCCTGGGCATATACCCACACGATGCTCCAACATATAACAAAGACATATGCTCCATTATGGTCATAGCAGCCTTATTCATAATAGCCAGAAGCTGGAAAGAACCCAGATGTCCTTCAACAGAGGAATAGATGCAGACAATGTGGTACATCTACACAATGGAATACTACTCAGCTATCAAAAACAATGACTTCATGAAATTCATAGGCAAACGGATGGAACTAGAAAATATCATCCTGAGTGAGGTAACCCAATCACAGAAAAACACACATGGTATGCACTCACTGATAAGTGGATATCAGCCCAAAAGCTCAAATTACCCAAGATACAATCCATAAACCATATAAACCTTAACAAGAAGGAAGGCCAAAATATGAATGCTTCAAGCCTGCTTAGGAGGAACTAAATAATCACTGAAGGGAGAGGAAGGGAAGGAGGTTCCTGAGTGGGAAGGGAAGGAGGGCAAGTTCAGGAATGAGAAGAGACAGGAGAAAAGTCTATAGGACCAGAGAATGAATAGAGATGTTGCAATGGAGAGGCGAATAACAGTGGGGTAACCACTACAAAGTCCCAGACACCAGGGATGCTTAAGGCTCCAAGGACCCAATAGGAATGACATTAGCTGAAATACCCAGCAGAGGGGAGATGAACCTGAAGTGACCACCCTCCAGTTGTGGGAAGAGGCCACTCACCCATCTCAAAATGTTTAACCCTTTTGTTACTGTCAAAAAGAAATGCAGGGACAAAAATGGAACAGAGCTTGAAGCAAAGGCCATCCAGAGACAGCCCCACCTTGGGATCCATCCCATCTGCAGACACCAAACCTCCATACTATTCCTGATGCCAAGAACTGCTTACAGACAGGAGCCCAGTATGGCTGTCTCCTGAGAGGCTCTGGCAGCACCTGACTAAGAAAGATGCAGATAATTACAGTCAACCATTGGACTGAGCCCTGGGACCCCAATGAAAGAGACAAGGAAGGACTGATGGAGCTGAAAGGGATTGCAACCCCCATAGGAAGAACAACAGTATCAATTAACGGGAGTCCTCACAGCTCCCAGGGACTAACCACCAACCAAAAGAGCATCCATGAATAGGTCCATGGCTCCAGCTGCATATGTACCAGAGGATGGCCTTATCTGGCATCAGCAGGAGGTCCTGTGGAGGCTTGTTGCCCCAGTGTAGGGAGATGCTAGTAGGGTGAGGCAGGAGTGCAGGGGGGTACCTCTTAGAGGCAAAGGGGTGGGGGATGGGATAGGAAAGTTGCAGAGGGGAGACCAGGAAAGGGGACATTTGAAATGTAAATAAATAAAATAATCAATAAAAAATAAACAAAGGGGGAAAAGTAAGCTTTGTGGATCTGCCCATAAAGCATAGATGGATTTTGTTCATCCATGGGAAGGAAATTAGACATCTAGAAGGCATGTTTGAGGCCAGTGGTTGAGGCAGACCACCCCTGAGACTGGGATCTCAAATGTTGAGAACTGGGGTAAGGCCCTGGCATCTGTGTGGCTGCCGTGCACCTAAGCTCAACCTACCTAAAAAATCACCAGGACTACTACGTGTTTTTCATGGGCTTTGTGTTATAATGAGAACAATGATGTATTATATAAGGGACTAAAGAAGAGAGCTATGCAAATTATATTTGTGAGCTCAGATTATTTGAGGGTAGAAAGTGTTATTTACCAAGATTTAAAGGGCATATGCACTAAAGAGCTCTATGATGCTGCTCCAGAGAACAAGCCCTCCATCTATTTGAAATTGCTAATCCTCTCTGAGATGGGTAATCCTCTCTGAGTGGGTGTTCAGTAATACACACAGTATAACCATTGGCAGATGAATGTAATCGTTATCAATTATAATGGTAACAACTTGTCCTCTTTTACTTGCTGTTTTATTTTAATTTATCCAAAATCTAGATAGGGAAGGCAATATTTATAGGGCTCTTAAAATACAACCACTTAAAAACCTTAAAGAAGACTGGGTATGGTGAAACATGCTTTTAATCCCAGCTCTCGGGAGGCAGTGACAGGTGGCTCTCTGTGAGTTCAAGGCCAGCCTGGTTCACAAAGCATGTTCCAGGACAGCAAAGGCTGTTATACAAAGTAATCCTATCTTGAAAAAAACCAACAAAAGAAAGAGGGGACCTTGGGACAACCATCTGCCCCAGACTGAAAATATTCCCTTTTACTCAGGAGGCTAATGAAACTCATAGGAAATGTACAAGACTCAGGAGGGACACAAAGTTTACAAGACTCATGGGACCTCCCTCCCCGAAGGTGATGTATGCAATAAACAATTGCTCTCAAAGGGATTCTTCAGAGGTATAGCTGCCTGTAAATTACACAAGATAATCCAATGATGCAGCCTTCATGACTTATCATTCATGCTGGGACAGGTTTTCAGCAGCACAGCTATCTGAATCACCCTTGCTTCTCTAAGAAACCTCAATAAACCCATTGTTTCAAAATAAATAAATAAGTAAATAGCACTGTGAATAGACAGAAATCTATGGGATTAAAAATGCTATGCCATTTAACTGCCATCAATAAGAAATTTGCTTATTTTTCTTTAAAAAATTAAATGCCATCATTTTCCAGAACTTTTTTTCTCTGTTCAGGAAGCATTTTATTGTTGGTCCAAGGACAAGAACTCACACAGGTGACAGTTTCTCAGAGCATCTCCCGCATGGCCTTGCTGAGCTTCTTGCTCTTTGCAGACATATCAACATACTTCTCCCCAATTCAGACAATCTCCCAACATGATTTACGGCCAGTCTTGACCTCCAATTCCAGTATTTGGCCTTGTCTCAGGAAGCTCTTCAGCCCTGTCTTCATCTAAACAGAGAACAGCTTCATCTAAAGGAAATGCTGTGATCACTGTGCATGGCACTTCTCCACAGTGGACACTCATGATGGTGGAAAAGGCAGAGACGATGCCCTGAGTGTTGCCTAGGCAACCATTTTCAGCAAGTAAATTCATGAGGTTGGTCGTCAGCGGAGAGAATTTTTCCTTTGTGGTGATATCATGCAGGCTTTTCACTTTGATGGAGGGCTTAATTGTAGGGATTCAGAACAGCAAGAGACACCTTGGGATCCTTCAGGAGTTGCCCCATTCGCAGCAACTTTCCACCTGGTCCAGCTTATTCTGTTTAGATGCAGCAGAGTACAGGGCGGTTGCATAGCTGCCTTCGATGTTGTGGACCTGAACAAGCTTGTCAAAGGGCCTGCCCACGGATGTACTGAAGCTCTGCATCTGTTGGGATAGCCCAGATGTGGCTAGGGCGGCCATCTTTTCCCCAGGCGGCTGTAGGTCAAACCCAAGTAAGAAGAGACTAGTGATGCCAGCGCGCGCACGCATGATTGCTCAGCTTTCTGGGAAATGTACTCCCAGAACTTCTTAATAAGCTTATTTAAAAATATTATAAAGGTGACTTGTTGAATTCGGTTCATTCAGTGTTCTAACTTCTATCTATGCTTTGCATACTGCTTTTATACTAAAAATTTGCATACAATGGAGGAAGAGAAACTGCCAGTATCTGACTTCTGTTCCCCATTTTTCCACTTGCCATCATATACTTATAGGTACCTTTCAATCCTCCCAAAGGAAATGTTTATCATCCAGAATGATTAATAATAGGAAGAACATGGGGTAACGTTTTAGGCATTTCTGTTATGAAAATGAAATCATTCCCTTTGCTGGGGATTCTTTTTTTCATTAATTTATTTATTCATTTTACATCTTGATTGCATCCCCCTCCCTCCTCCCCTCCCAGTCCCACCCTCATGACCCCTCCCCTCATTTCTCATTTCCCAGAAAAGGAGAAACCCTGTGTTAGTGACAGCTGCCCCTCCCACCCCCCAGCACATCAACTCGCAGCTGGACTGAGTGCAACCTCTCCATCTTTGGCGAGACAAGACAGCCCAGCTCAGGGAATGGGATCTAAAGGCAGGCAGCAGAGTCCGAGACAGCCCCCGCTACAAATGTTAGGGAACCCACGTGAAGACTAATCGACACATCTGCTACCTATGTGTAGGGAGCAGGTCCATCCCATTCATACTCTCTGGTTAGTGGTTCAGTCTCTGTGAGACCCCCCATGGACCCAAGTTAGTTTATTCTGTAGATATTCTTGGTGTCCACGACCTCTGGCTTCCTCAATCCTTCCTCCGACTCTTCCATAAGAATCTGTGAGCTCTCCCTAATTTTGGCTGTGGGTCTCTGCATCTGTTTCCATCAGATGCTAGATGAAGCCACTCAGAAGACAGTTATGCGAGGCTCCTGCCTGTATGAATAGTAGAGACTCATCAATAGACTAGTGTTAGAGGTTGGCTCTCTCACATGGGATGGGTCTCAAGTTGACCCAGTCATTGTATAGCCGTTCTCTCAATCTCTGCTCCATCTTTATCCCTACACATCTGAAAGACATGATAAAATTGGGGGTCGAAGGTTTTGTGGGTGAATTAGTGTCTCCCTCCTCCCACTAGAACTTCGCCTGGCTACAGGAGGTAGCTACTTCAGGCTCTATATCCCCCAGCTGCTAGGAATCTCAGCTAGGATCACCCTTAAAGACTCTCGGGAGCTTCTCCCATCCCAGGTCTCTGGCAAATCCCGGAGATGTCCTCCTACAAATTTCTATTCTCTCTCCCAGCCCTCTCACCTTGCCCTCAATCCCTCCTGTCCCCACACCTGTTCCCTACCCCTACTCATTCCCCTCTGCACTCTCTCTCTCACCTAGTTCCCTCCTTCCAACCACTTCCAGTGTCTATTTGATTTCATCTTTTGAATGAGATTCAAGCCTCCTTTCTTGGGCCCTCCTTGCCACTTAGCTTCTTTGGACTGTAGCATGGTAATCCTGTACTTCATGGCTAATATCTACTTATAAGTGACTACATACTTTCTGCGTCTTTCTGGGTCTGGTTTATCTCTCTCAGGATATTTTCTAGTTCATCCATTTGCCTGAAAATCTCACGATATCATTGTTTTGAATAGCTGAGAAGAATTTTATTGTGTAAATGAACCACATTTCCTTCATCCAGTCTTCCATTGCAGGACACCTAGATTGTTTCCGGTTTCTGGCTATTATGGATAAAGCTGCTATGAACATAGTTGAGGAAGTGTCCTTGTGATATGGTGGAACATCTTTGGATAAATGCCAGGAGTGGTTGTAGGCTTAGATTTTTTAAGCCTACTTTTAATAAAAAGTTCTCAAATGCTTCACCACACACACACACACACACACACACACACACACACACACACACACACACACACACTTCTGCCCACCGTCTAAAGATAGGGGAGAAAAAATGGCAAACAGGACAAGGAGATGTGGACCTATTTAGACGTATTTCTTTGAGGTGGTTCCAATCTAAGGATACCAGAAGTCCAGTTCAGTAGTATCAGGATACCAGAAATTAATTAGCAGCAGTGGCATAATCCAGCAGAAACAGCCAGGCCTCCACCAAATCCACACCAGTCAGCAAGAGTGACCAGAATGCCAGGAGAAGTTTTCTGCTGTGCCTCTCTCAATGAATAAAGTGAAGATCAGTGAAGACAAAGACTCAAGACCAAAGAAGCATTGCAAACTGAAGTATATAAGCACCCATCACTGTCCATTGAGTCTTATTTATATTTTCTCCAAACATCACATGTCCTCCCGTGGTCTTGCTTCAACAAAACAACATGTGAGCCTGCATCACCTGACATATATAAAAACTTCTACTTCAGAAGCAGTGATTTAGAGTTTAGCTGGGTCTTGAAGTAGAACTATTCTAAAATTTTTGATGAACTGCCAAATTGATTTCCAAAGTGGTTGTACAAGTTTGCACTGTAATGCAATGGCAGAGTGTTACCCTTGCTCCACATCCTCACTAGCATGTGCTGTTGCTTGAGTATTTAATCTTAGACATTCTGATTGGTGTAAGATAAAATCTCAGTTGTTTTGATTTGCATTTTCATGATAACTAAAGACATTGAATCTTTAAGTACTTCTCACGATTAGAGAGTCATCTGTTAAGAATTCTCTATTTAGCTCTGTACTCCATTTTTAAAATTGGGATATCTGGATTCTTGGCATTTAACTTCTTCAATTCTTTAGATATTTTGGATATTAGTCCTCTGTCAGATGGAGGGTTGGTGAAGAACCTGTCCCAATCTGTAGGCTATTTTGTCCTGTTGACAGTGTCCTTGGCCTTACAAAACTTTTCAGTTTCATGAGGTCCCATTAATTAATTGTTGATCTTAGTGACTGAGCAGTTAGTGTTCCATTTGGGAAATTGTCTCCTGTACCAATATGTTCAAAGCTATTCCCCTCTTCTTCTATTAGATTAAATTTTTCTGGTTTTATGTTGAGGTCTTTGTTCCATGTGGACTTGAGTTTTGTGCAAGGCATTAAATATGGATCTATTTGCATTCTTCTACATGCAGATATCCAGTTAGACCAGCACCAGTTGTTGAAGATTCTTTCTTTATTCCTTTGTATGATTTTAGCTTCTTTGTCAGAAATCAAGTGTTCATGGGTATTTTGGTCTATTTCTGGATTTTCATTCGATTCCATTGGTCAGACTATCTGTTTTTATAACAATACCATGTGGTTTTTATTACTATTTCTCTGTAGTATATGTTTGCTGTGGATTCTTTTTAATATTTATTTACTCATTTATTCATTTATTTATTCATTAATATGACTATACTGTTTCTGTCTTCAGACATACCAGAAGATGCATCAGATATCATTACAAATGGTCGTAAGCCACCATGTGGTTGCTGGGACTCAGGAACTCTAGAAACGCAGTCAGTATTTTTAACCACTGAGCCATATCTCCTGCCCTCACTATGGATCCTTAAGCATGATCTCCAAGTTTGTAGCAAGCCAGCTGGAAATCCTTGAGCATAAGTTATTACACCTTTGTATAGATAATAGACAAATTTGGTATCTTCAAAAAAGCCAACCAGATAGTCTTCACTTGCCTCTTGGAAAGTTCCAGTTACCACACACTGGAAGTGCTGGTCTGATTTGAAGAGCTAAGCAAATTCTATAACCAGACTCTGGAAAGGAAGTTTGTGAATCAGAAGCCCAGCTTAATTCTGGTCACCTTTGATTTCACCCTGTGTTAGAGCACCTGGCCTATAAGGTCAAGGTTTCTCCACCACTCCAGTAGAGGGCACACTTGAAAAGCTTTTGGAACTGGTTGTTTTCTGGGTGCTTTAATAAGATGTGAGCCCTGATATATGGGCATCCTTATTTACCCTCTTCTTTGACTGGAGCTCCATGAGTGATTGTTGGAGAGCAGAGGTACTGGCAGTGGCCATGAATTCCTCAAAATTGAGGTCCAAGTTTCACTGTCTTACTCTGCATTGTAATAAATGTCATAGACAAAGCAATAAGGCAACAACAATAACAATAATAATAATAGTAATAATAATGATGTGCATATTGGACAAAGGTAAAGGAGGTTTTATTCAGAGACAAGATTATATAGAGGATCCCAGAAATCCAACAACAACAACAAAAAAAAAAGAAAGAGCTAAATTGAAGGATATAAAGCAATATACAAAAACTAGGCTGTTTTTTTTATTTTATCTTTTTATTCATTAAGATTGTTTTATTCTAACTAACTCACTAATAAAAGCATCACATAGCTACTTTTAAAAGCCAGTGAAATTTACTCAGTCTCAAGCTCTCTATACCTCTCAATGAATAGTACAGTTACCCAAAAACAGCCTTTCTGAAGCAATGAAGCTCCACTTACAGTTTTCACCCTGGCAACTACATTTTTATTCACCTACCTACCACAAAAAAAGGAAAAATTATGACTGAGTTGAAACTAGAAAAATACCTTTATCACTTCTTTTGTGGCTCATGAGTCCTTCTGCCTACATGGGGTCCCTCTTAGTCATCTTTTCTTACCTTACACATAGAAATTAAAAGTGTACATATTTAAGAGATCCTGTGTTATGTTCTAATGCAAGCACACAATGTTGATACTTAAGTTGGGTCCAATATGTCTGTCTTCTCAAACATTTATCTTGAGTATCACAAAAGCATTCGAAGTACATTCTTCAAGCTGTTTGAGATGCACATGCTTTATCATGGTATTAACTTTTATAGATTCCATGGCTGAGTGGTACTGTGTGATGCTTGTCTTCCTATGCCTGGCTTATTTCATTTAGCATGATGATCTCTGTTTCCATTGGGTTGTCTCAGATGACATGATTTCATTCATTCTACATGTATCATGCATTCTTTATCCACTCCCTGGTGTATGGACTTGTCTGTTGGTATCATTGCTTGACTATTATGAGTTCTACTTTGAAGAACATGAGATTCTGACTACAGAGCTCAGCAGGTAAAGGCACAATGTGACAATGAGAGTTGACAATGTGAATTTGTTACTCAGGACCCACAGGATGGGAGGAGAGAACTAACTCCTAAAAGTTGTCCTCTGGCCTTCATATGTGTGTGATGACATGAGTGCACAGGAACAAATAAATAAATGTAATTTTTCACGAAGAACATTGGTTTTTAGTAGCTGAATAATATTCCATTGTGTAAATGAGCCACATTTTCTGTGTCCATTCTTCTACTGAGGGGTATCTGGGTTGTTTCCAGCTTCTGGCTATCACAAATAAGCAACATAATGGAGCACTTGTCATTGAGGTATGGTGATGCCCAGGATTGGTATGACTGGATCTTCAAGTAGAAATTTTCCCAATTTTCTGAGTAACTTCCCAGATTGGTTTCCAGAGTGATTGTAGCAGTTTGCAATCCCACCATCAATGGAGGAGTGTTCCTCTTTCTCCACACCCTTGCCAGCATATGCTGTCACATGAATTTTTTATCTTAGCCATTCTGATTAGTCTCAGGTGGAATCTCAGGGTTGTTTTGATTTGCATTTCCCTGATGACTAAGGGCTTTGACTACTTCTTTAGGTGCTTCTCTGCCATTGAAATTCTTCTGTTGTGAATTCTCTGTATAGTTCTGCATCCCATTTTTTTAAACTTGGTTATTTGGGTGTTTGGAAGGTTAACTTCTTGAACTCTTTATATATTTTAGATATTAGCCCTCTACTGAATTAGGGTTAGTGAAGATACGTTTCCTGATCCGTAGGTTGCCGATTTGTCCTACCGACTGTGTCTTTTGTTTTACAGAAGCTTTTCAATTTCATGAGGTCCCATTTATCAATTATTCATCTTAGAGCCTGAATCATTGGTGTTCTGTTCAAGAGATTCTCCCCTGGGCCAGTGAGTGCAAGGCTCTTTCCCACTTTCACTTCTATTAGATTCAATGAATCTGGTGTTTTTTCCATCTTTATTAAATTGGGTATTTCTTATTTACATTTCAAATGTTATTCCCTTTCCCCATTATGTTGAGGTCCTTGATCCACTTGTACTTGTGCTTTGTACAAGGAGAAAAATAGGGATCAATTTGCCTTCTTCTGCACGAAGACATCCTGTCAGACTAGAACCATTTATTAAAGATGCCTTCTTTTATTCCACTTTATGGTTTTGGCTTCTTTGTCAAACATCAAGTGCCCATGGGTGTGTAGGTGTATTTCTGGGTCTTCAATTCTATTCCATTGATCAACCTGTCTGTCTCAGTACCAATACCATGTGGTCTTTATCACTATTGCTTTGTAGTACAGCTTGAGGTTAGGGATGGTGATTTCTCCCCAAAGATCTTTTATTGTTGAGAATTGTTTTTGCTATCCTGGATTTTTTTCCATATAAAGTTGAGAATTGCTCTTGCCATGTCTGTGAAGAATTGAGTTGAAATTTTGGTGGGGTTTGCACTGAATCTGTAGATTGTTTTCGGTAAGATGGCCATTTTCACTATGTTAATCCTACCAATCCATTCAGCAATTAAAAATGAGGACATAGGGCTGCAGCTGGACTTGGCAATGTGTAACAATCACCCAGGTGGTACTGGTTTTAAAGGTGTCATGGAGAACATCTGAGTCTTGGCACTGCAAAAGGTCAGGGAAGGTCACTGGTAAAAATAGGGCCTCCATTGCAATTAATGACCCAGGACCGAAGGGGTCTTGCAAAGAAGTTGAGGCTTAGCACCACTTCTGAGCCTGTGAGAGGCTATTGGTAAAGTCTACTTGCAGCAAACTGGAGATGCCAGTACCATGGTATATCTGCCACGAACAGCAGCAGCAGTGAAGTAGAGTCAACCAGAGTCTAGAGTGTTACAGAGAATAGAGCTGGAGAAATAACCCAAGCACTTTGGAGGAGCCTAGAAGATCATGTATGGGTCCCAGACACTGGAACAAGAACCTATGAAGTTGAAGTTGCCTTAGAGACCCCAAGATGTTAGAGATGTTGAAGCCATGGGATGCCTACCAAGGAAAGTTGCTAATAAAGAGTGGAACCAGCACAAGAGAACAAAATCTGTTGCTGGTGAATGCCAGATCAAGGTGTAGAACTCTCAGCTCCTTCTTCAAGACGATATCTGCCTGGATGCTGGCATGTTTCCTGCCATGATGATAATGGACTGAATCTCTGAAACTATAAGCTAGCCCCCAAGTAACTGTTTACCTTTATAAGAGTTACTTTGGTCATGGTGTTTCTTCACAGCAATGTAAACCCTAACTAAGACAGATACTGTGAATGTTGGAAAAGATCCCAAACTACTACCCTTCCTTAAACACAATCTCAGAAAAAAACACCACATTAGGAAGTAAATGCTTCAAATTTCTCTGGGTTTTTTTTGTTAGAGAGAGACAGAGACAGAGAGACAAAGAGAGTAAAACATTTCTGAATAAACTAGATTTTTACATGAATAAGCACTTACCAGCTTCATTTTTAAATTATCTGTTCCATCATTGGTTTCCCAAATAATCTATATCATCTCAGTCATTAGCAATCAATAATTAACAAAATAACTAACAAAAATTAAACAGCCCACTTCTCTAAATAAAAATAAAATACATTTTTTCAAGAAGGCCTAATATTTTCCCATCTCTCTTAAAGACAGATAAACTTTATTAGTTTCTGGGAGTTGTGAAAAGCTGATCAGGCTGTGTATAAAGCAGAACAGCATCTGAAGATTGTAGCAAAACAAGATTGTACGGAGGATCTGCATCAATTATAGCTTACAGAACATTTCGCAGAGGGATACCAGATAAAATTATTATAAATATCTGCCACCACTTTCATCTTGCCTTCAGTAACCGTAACAATAACATCTGAAATCTTTTCTTCCTGATGCATCCATAAACAATTAGCATCTCTTTGTTAAACTCTAATTGATCTTCCTACACAGCTGTGCCACTGTACAGCTCAAGAAAGAGGGCTCACTTGGTAAGACAGTTATTAATAATGTCATAACAAACTATAAGAACCTGGGGAGTACAGGAAAAGCAGGTCACCCACATGATTTCAGAAAATAAAACCACGAACTATATCCTAACTGCATGCCTTACATGGCCTTTTCTCTTAAATATAAATCCATGGTAAGAGACACAGGAATGTAGAGCTTAAGAATATGGCCTCTTCAACCAGATTGCATGCATCTGAACCAGGTCCACGGCTGAGAAAAAAAAAGTGAATGGGACACATCACTGCAGTCTGTTTGGCCCACTGTGTTCATTTATGAAACAGGGCTTGTAGTGGCTTATACCAAGCTTAAAAGCCGTACAGCCTTAGAGGAGTATCTTGAATATATTAAATGCTTAGTTTATTTATAGAAACAATACATTTTTTTCTGATTGTTGTTTACTTTTCTCATAGCAGAATGGTTGGGTTGGCTTTATCGACTTTTTTTTTTTACCTTAAACCTGTGGTTAAAACCTGTGATCTAACCACGTCCTCGATAACAGCAGTCATCAGGCAGCACATACAACGGGTGTCTCAGCAGCACCATGGCTGACAGGGAAAAGACCAGAATGCCGCAAATATTCACTGCAAGACCCAAGTCATTTCTAAACCTTAGAGTTTTTCACCCTTCAACATGACACAATGAAGAATGACAACTTCCCCAACCCTTTCTACTTGAGAAACTCCAAAATCTGTTTGTCCCAGAAATATCTTGACATGTTGGAGGATTTGAGCTTCAGGAAATAAAATGTTCTACAGTGGACGATTGAGACATCCACAAATCTGACATGAAATTACTTCACGGAGTAAAGAAGCAAATCCTCTCTAACAAAAGCCTAAGATGTGGTTGCCCTCTGTGTGGCTCCTCGGTGATACAGCTTATCTGCAAATGCAGTGACCAACAAGCTGGTCTTCGCACTGGCCACATTTGGCTACCGGTAGCTGAGTCTCTGACCAACAGTAGATTAAAATTAACAGATTTAACTTTTCACAAAAGTGCTGCAAGGTTGTGCCTTACTCATTTTTCACCTGCCATTCACAACAGCTCCTCTTCTCTATCCTTAAGCCTGCCATCTCTCGCCTCGGGGGGCACTGCCTTGATGTCAGGTCATAGCACATAGGATATTCTTAAGGAGGAAGGAAGAAAGGAGGCCAGTCATTCCATCCCCAAAGAGCTTCAGCCCAGAAGACTTGACTCTATCTCCTTGTCCAAAATTATATTACATGAGCTGTCTCAACTATAAGAAACTGTGTGGCAGAATTCAGAATTTCCAACCTTCGTTGTGGGGGGAGGGGAAGACAACAAGGAGGAATCAAAATGGCCACTGAATGGCCAACCACAACATCTGTCACACCTGCTCTGAAGCCCTTTCCCTAATTTTCCATCTGGGAAACTCTTAATCATCCCTTCATAAACAATGATCTGTTACTTCCTTGGCAAATTCCTGGCTCAGCCCTAGGCAGATTGAGTTCCCTGGGGAACTAGTAGCAGTTTACATGTGTATACATTAATGTGCCCTGCTTGCTTGCACTATGAGTGTCACTAATATGGTTCCACACTGGAGTAAATTCCTCTAATGGGGAGACTGTATATTAACCACTAAACTCTAAATGCCTATTGATATGATGATTGAGAAACAAAGACCAACTTATTTAAACTAGGCTACACATATAAATAACCAAATAATTCTCTGAAAGAAATTAAAGAGTAAACTTATTGATTGATTGATTGATTGATTGATTGATTGTCACCAGGGCAACTGTGGTAGTTTGAAAAAAAACTAGACCGCATAGGCCAAAGAGAGTGGCACTTTTAGGAGATGTGGTCTTGTTAGGGGTAATGTGTCACTGGTAGGGTGTAGGCTTTGAGGTTGCAGAAGTTCAAGCAATGCCTAGTGACACTCTGCCATTTCCTGCTGCCTGCAGATCCAGATGTAGACCTCTCAGCTCTCTCTCCAGCCCCATGTCTGCCTGTGTGCCACCCTGCTTCCCACAATGATGACAATGGACTAAATCTCCAAACTGTAACCCAGTTCCAATTAAAAATGTTGTCCTTTATAAGAGTTGTCATGGGCATGCTGTCTCTTCACAGAAATAAAACTCTAACTAAGAAGCAAATAATGTTACTCTCTTTTCACTGGATTTTTCTGAAATAACAAAACAAAGAAGGAGCACCCAACATTCATCTGCCCTGAAACCCAAGGAACAGGGGTTTTTCAGAAGCTGAGAATGCGGATTACATGCCATCATTGCCTGGGTTTATAACACAAGCATCTCTTCTGCTGGTTTACAGGAGTTATTAAGTCCTCCCAGAGTCGTAAAATAGTGACCAACCTAGTAGCACAAAGAATTCAGGGATCTCTCCAGGGTAAATGATAGAAATGTTCTCAAGGCTAAAACATTTTTTCCAAACATGTAGCTCAGAAATTCTCTGAAACTATTAGAATCGCCTCAAAGAAACTTAGAATCCTATTCACCAAGATGAGACATGGAACCTATAACCAAAGATGAGACATGTTCAACACCATTAAAGATAATTACAATAAGTTAAAATATATCACATATACTTACAGTTATGAGTTACTAATGCTACTCTTTGGGTTTGTTTTGGTCTTTGGTTTTTTGATATTTGAGTCAGGGTATCATATAGCTTAGGCTGGCCTTGAACTCCTAATCCTCTTTCCTTTGTCACCCCTTTCCCTTTGAACCCAAATTTCACTGATTGGCTAATCTGGCTGGCCAGTGAGCTCCAGGAATCTACTCGTCTCTCTACTCCACTATCTAGACCATTTTTTAAAATTTAAGTACCAGGGGCTAGAACTCAGTTCCTGTGCCTGCACAACAAGCAGTTTTCCAACTGAGCCATCTCCTAAGCCCTTGGGGAAACTTTCAAAATGCTATCACATTGAAACCCAGCATAGTATCCCTAGTAGTAAATACAGTACTCACAGGCAGAGGCAGGAGGCTCACCAAAAGTTAAAGGCTAGTAAAACTGGACTACATAGTAAAACTCTATCTCAAAGGAAACTTTGACATTTGAAAAACAAATTTTAAATTGTGGCTATATGTATATCATATTAAAGACTTATAAAATATTAGATGTTGGTTTAGATGAAAAGGCATGCTTGGAATCTGTTTTAGGATAATTTGGGGAGTAATGACACCAGAGTAAATAGAACCTATAACCTGTCATGTAGGTCACTGAACTGAGTGGTCAGTGCATTGTGACTAATTGTCATGTTCCACCTACTTTATGTAGTCACATTTTTCTACAATTAAACATTTTTAAAATACTTTCCTGCTATAAAATATTAATAAATGGACCAAGCCTGGTGGTTCATGCCTGCAGTCCCCCAGCACTTAGGAGGCTGAGGGTAGATAATTGTAAATATGAAAACAGCATTGTAAGTTCAAGTTTCATGTAAACTACATATAAAACCCTAAGATAGATAGATAGAAAGATGATAGATAGATAGATAGATAGATAGATAGATAGATAGATAGATAGATAGATAGCTGGGTGGCTGGGTGGGTAGGTAGGTAGGTTAGGTAGGTATGAACCCAAGAAGTTAGACTCCAAGAAAACCAAATAGCCCTATTTTGAAATAAGGTACAGTGCTTGATATTCCTCTCAACTGAGGAATACCAAGCACCCTTTAGGTGCTGAGAAGCACCTAAAGAAATGTTCAACATCCTTAGTCATCAGGAAAATGCAAATCAAAACAACCCTGAGATTCCACCTCACACCAGTGAGAATGGCTAAGATCAAAAACTCAGATGACAGATGCTGGTGAGGATATGGAGAAAGTAGAACAGTCCTCTATTGTTGGTGGGATGCCAAGTTGGTACAACCACTCTGGAAATCAGTCTGGCTGTTCCTCAGAAAATTGGGCATAGTGCTACCTGAGGACCCAGCTATACCACTCTTGGGCATATAGCCAAAGATGCTCCAACATGTAACAAGGACACATGCTCCACTATGTTATAGCAGCCTTATTTATAATAGCCAGAAGCTGGAAAGAACCCAGATGCCCTTCAACAGAGGATTGGATACAGCAAATGTGGTACATTTATATAATGGAGTACTGCTCAGCTATTAAAAATATGACCATGAAATTCATAGATAAATGGATAGAACTAGAAAATATCATCCTGAGTGAGATAGCCCAGTTACAAAAGAACACACATGACATGCACTCACTGATAAGTGGATATTGGCCCAAAAGCTTGGGATACCCAAGATATCATTCACGGACCATATGAAGCTCAAGAAGAAGGAAGACCAAAATGTAGATGCATCAGTCTTAGAAAGGAGAACAAAATACTCTTGAAAAGAAATACAAGGACAATGAATGGAGCAGAGACCAAAGGAAAGGCCATCCAGAGACTGTCTCACCTGGGGATCTATCCCATATGTAGCCACCAAACTCAGTCACTATTGCTGATGCCAAGAAGTGCTTGTTGACAGGAGCCTGATATGGATGTCTCGTGAGAGGTTCTGCCAGAGCCTTTCTGATACAGATTAAGATGCTTGCAGCTAACCATCAGACTGAGCACAGGGACTCACCAATGGAGGAGTTAGGAAAAGGACTAAAGGAGTTGAAATGGTTTTCAACCCCATAGGAAGAACAACAATATCAACCAACCAGACCCCTGAGAGCTCCCAGGGACTAAACCACCAACCAAAGAATACATATTGGAGAACCCATGTTTCCAGCCACATATGTAGCAGAGGATGGCATTGTCTGGCATCAGTAGGAGGAGAAGCCCTTGTGAAGGCTTGTTTCCACAGTTTAGGGGAATGCCAGGGTGTTGAGGTGGCAGTGGGTGGGTGGGAGAGGGAGCATCCTCATAGAGACAGTGGGAGGGGACATGAAATGGAACTGGGAAGGGGGAAAAAGAAAAAATATTCTATCCAAATATGGTTACATTTTAAGGTATTTGGGATTAAGAGTTCAACAAATATGTGGGGACAGAGCATAATTCCTATAAAAAAAAGTAATGTCATCTTTGGTAAATCTTTATTATGACCTAACACCCTGAGAATATTACTTGTCAACCTTCCTCTACAACCCTTTAAAAAAAGTCAGAAATTGGATCAGGTTTGATGGGGACACTTCACGTCAATTTATTCCAAATAGATCTAAACCTCTGAAAACATTAAAGGTTTAAAATATACTCTTGCCTAGAACAAAACAGAATGTATGTGGGAATGAATTTGGGGTGTGCAGTTGCCTATCCAAATTCAATGAACTTGTCATAGCTTGGATAATCAATGTCTTTCCGACTTTGCTTAAGGCACCTTATTCCATGCAGAGAACGGACGCGTGCAGAGAAAACATGTCTTTGCTGCACACAAGGTTACAAAGAGTCAACAGGAACTCCACTGTGCACCATCTGCATTAACAGAGAGAGACGGAGGCAGCTTCCTGCCATGAGCCACAGGAAACCTAACCGTCCCAAGTCCAGCAGTCCCCAAACGGTCCCTACCGTGTACTTTCTATCACTGTGCTGCCAATTCTTGGTCTGAGGTTCGACCCAGCAGCCAGGCCATCCTTCTCACAGGTGGTTTGGTTTTATTCCCTTTCCAAATTTTCTAGGCACCTAAACAAATCACAGCACTCTTCTCCCTCCTACCCCTCCCTCTGCCAATGAGATAGGGAAATTGTAGTTGTTTAATTGGGTACTGTTTTACTACTTTAAATGAGGTTATGTTCCCAACGACTCTCCCAGCTCTATCCTTCTGAGAGAAAACTTTACCTCCAAGATACTCTGTAGTCAAGTAAGTTGACTAAGCTGGCATCATTGTGGGCTCAAAATGAGAACACTGAAGTCTCACAGGCCTACCTGAATTGTGTCTCGCCTTCTCACACCAGCTAAAAATATATAAAGTTCCTTTTCTGACACAACCTGGACAAAGTCTGTGCATTTCATCAGGAACTTGTGTATACCACTAATGCAGAACAACTCGGCACTAATTCCTAGGTTTTTCCTTCTTATCACCTATTGATACAAAATTGTTATCAGTCATTAGTTCATTAGGTTGACATAACTAATTTTGCTAAATCACACAATTTATAGATAAATCACACCCCCCAAGATTCCCACAGCCACAACAATAAATAATTTTATACTCCTGACTTTCCCCAAATTCCTAGTCCAAAACAATCTACTGAATAAAATCTTAGGAAGGCCAACATGCAAAGCTTATTGGGAGGATTGGGAGCAGATATGTTACAGACAAAGCCAAAGAAAAAAGGAAAGGATCCAGACCTTGTACCAGAGAGAAACGCAGTTCCAGTGGCACTGACAGAAGGAGCAGATATGGAACCCAGAAGGAGAGAACTTGGAATGATAGCCAAGGGAAGCTGTACAGAGGCTCCAAAGCAAAGGGTTGTGTCCTTGTCTCCAGCTTACCCACCCACACTTTGCGTTGAATGTTTTCTCTCTTTGTGACTTCCACTTTGTCAGTTCATAAGTCTTAGAAATTAGAAATGTGAGCCTTGACCAGGGCACGTGGCAGGTTGAGTAAATGCAATCGTGAGAAACCCTTATCCTGCTTCCTCCTGGTACATATAACAGAAGCCTGGGAAAAGTCTGCATTTTTTTTTGAGTCAGGCAAGAAGAATAGCTTCTAGTCAAGTCTCCTACTAGCTATCTGTACAGAAAATGTCCAAATTAGTTCTATCAAATTAGTTGTAAACCTCTTAGAACTTCTCTGTTTCTTGTGTTTAGAGTCAGAATAATTCTATCAAAGGGTGATTTACAAGATTAGATGACATACTTTGGGGTCAAGTCTTAGATATAATATAGTTCTGTAAATGCTTTCCCTTCCAGGGAAAACCCAACAGTCGAGACAAACAGGGAGTCATCCACTAGTCATCAAGACCAATGAGAGCTACTGTGTCAATGGAATGGGAAAAAAAAGAGGAAAGGAAAGAAGGAAGGAAGGAAGGAAGGAAGGAAGGAAGGAAGGAAGGAAGGAAGGAAGGAAGGAAGGAAAGAAAGAAGAAAGAAGGAAAGAAAGAAAGAAAGAAGGAAGCAGAGAGGGAGGGAAAGGAAGAAAGGAAGGCCTGAAAACAGCTAGGGACATGTCAAAATGTCCTCTAGTAACTAGAAAGTTTCACTGCATTTTTAATAATATTTTTAAGAGAGAATGATTTAATTTGTGTAGAAAAGGGGATATGGAGGCAAAGTTTAGAGCAGAGACTGAAGGAACAGCCATTCAGAGCCTGCCCCACACGTAGCAGATATATATCCATCAAAACTAGATAAGATTGATGAAGCTAAAAAGTGCATGCTGAAAGGGACAGGATATAGTTCTCTCCTGAGAGACACAACCAAAGCATGTCAAATACAGAAGTGAATGCTAGCAGCAAACAACTGAACTGAGAATGGGACCCCCTTTGGAGGAATTAGAGAAAGAACTGAAAGAACTGAAGGGGCTTACAACCCCATAAGAACAACAATGCCAACCAACCAGAGCATCCAGGGACTAAACAACTACCCAAAGACTATACATGGACTGACCCATGGCTCCAACTGCTTATGTAGCAGAGGATGGCCGTTTTGAACACCAGTGGAAGGGTCCTGCCAGGGTTGGACTCCCAGTGTAGGGAAATGTTGAGGGGAGTGATAAGGGGGAGTGAATTCGGGGAAAACCCTTATGGGGAGGAGGAGGGGCGAGGGGGCTTATGGGCAGGAAACCAGGAAAGGAATAACATTTGAAATGTAAATAAATGAATATGTCTAATAAAAAAATAAATTAAAATAAGCCTTTCTCTCATTTTATTTTTATGTGCATGCATGCTTTGCATTCATGTTTATCTGTGCACTACATGTGTGCAGTGCCTTCAAAGGACAGAAAATGGCATCATATCCCCTGGAATTGGAGTTACAGACAATTGTGAGCTACCAAGTGGGTGCTAGGCACTGAACCCAGATCTTCTGAAAGAGCTATCAATGTTCTTAAACTCTGAGTCATATTTCTAGCCCCAGGCCTCCTTTTTAAGAGACACCAATTAAAATCTGATAGTGTCTACAGGTTACTTTCCAATGGCATATGTGCCCTCATACACCGGGCAAGTGACGTCACACGAGGACTCTGGTGTAGTAAGAAGAGTGGAAGAGTCTGAAAGTCTGAGGTAACAGCAGCAATAGTTGCTTCCGGAACTGCAGGTGAAAGATGATACTTCATTCCCAGACCCAACATTCCCAGTAGCAGAGTGAAGGCCAAAGTCCCCAGGCCTTTTTCTCCAGTCCACACATGGATGATTTCAGCTACCTGCAGGACCAATCTGTCTTCTCAGCACACTTTGCTTTTGGCCATGATCACTCTAATTAACACACAGAGGGGAATTTCTGCTTGTCTCTATTTTTTTACCAGCCTGTGAGACACATGAGAATATATTTGTATTTTTTGTTGTTGCCCTGAGAAACACCTAAAACGATGTACGGTGCATAGTGATTTCTTAGTAAATATTTTTTAATTAATATATCAGGGTCAACTTCCAGGAGTAGACACACCATCTACTCCTACACCATGCCTACTCAGCCATGTCTCAGGACACGACAGATTACACAAGCCCCTGAAAGTTCCTCTCTGACGAACATTTGCTGAGCTAATTTGTGTACCACAATCACAGCTGAGGTTGCCACAGTCTCTGTCCTTGTCAACAGGCATTTTGGAAGGTGTTTGCTGGAACCCATGTTGGCATAGTATGATCTAAATATTCCTCTCTGCCCTGTTCATCCAAAAGCTGTCTCTCTGAAGCTTCACAGACAGAAAAAGAAAACCACCTCTTCACTCTCAAGTGTAAGTAAACATGATTCAGGAATTATTTATTTCACTAATCTATTATAAACTTGTTAGTCAGAATATTTCCCCGTGTATAACAATGTTTGATCCACATACTGACCTTATTAAGTCTGCCCTAGACAAGAGTATTTGCTGTATATACCCACAAATGAAGTACATGTAAGTCATTCAAAGTGTCACCTAGCATGTGGTCAAAGGTATTCTTGTTCTTTCTTTTGTAGTGGCAAAGAGAGAATCCAGTTAGATCAGCCAGACTGGTGGACATTCTAAACAGAAAAGGCCAGGCAACGATGAGATTTCCCCAGAACGTTAGAAAAGGCATAAATGTGAGAGGCACATTTCAGTAAGTAACTATGATTCTCATAAAACACAGAAAGACATTTAGCAGCAAGGAGACGTGAGAGGAAAGCAGAGAAAGAAACAACACACCAAGGTACACGAAATGAGCAGGTGTGGAAGACTGGGGTGAGTTGTTAGGTACAGGAGACTGGCCAGCCAGACCCCTCTTCCTCACTCCATCCTCCCCGCCTCTCACAGAGTGCCAGTGGTTCCCATTAGCTGGATTATATTTATGAGAGGAGTTTGCCACATGACCGAGTCCTTCTGTTAACCATAATTCTTAATGGTGTGTCACTCGGTAGTTTACATTTTACGCTGACACGGGGTTTCATTAGCTCATTTTGGAGAGAGAGAGAGAGAGAGAGACAGAGACAGAGACAGAGACAGAGACAGAGAGACAGAGAGGGGGGGACAAAAAACAAAAGACAAAAAAAAAAACAACAACAAAAAAAGCACATCTGCAGAGGAACACTTGCTTCTCAAAGCATCAAATTCTCTTCCCAGGAAACTTGAAATTTCCTTTCGATAATTTGGCATAAGAAACAGACACCACTTAACCCGTTTTTCTAAACCGTTAAACTACAAACAAGTCTCCTGAAATCTATGGGGAAAAGAAGTTTTTTATGTTTTTGTTTAAAAAATATAAATTACCAAATTAGCTGCTAATCAGCATAAATCCTGGGTCCGATCTGTTATTTCTGGAAATGCTTTTCCAGCTATTTACTAGCCTAGCCCTTGTAAATATATTTTTATTTCAAATATCTTAATTCATATTTTTTGAATTGTGCAATGCCGCACACCTCTCGATCAATAAAAGGAAGCCTTTTTGCATTTTAAAAGTGGGCTTTTGAGCACAAGATACAGCAGTAGTAATTTTCTGCAAAAGAAGAAAAGGAAGGGTATGAGGAGAGGGGGGAAAAGGAAAAAGAAAACACTCATAGGTATCAGGCTTCAGGAAGGTTCCTTTATAGCAACCTGTGGCCTGCCTACGAACCTTAATTAGTTTGAGAGATCATGATATAGAGGCTCTTCAAACTGGACAGGAGTGGGAGCTCTCTGTGGAGAAATAGAGCAAGCCTTTGTATCAGGTAATTTAAAGAGCAGCAACAGGCTAATATGTAGACAAGAGAGGGTGTAGCATGTGGTGTGGTTCTCAGCAGAGCAGCAGGCCCCTAATGAGGCCCAGTAGTGGATAGCAGCTGGTAAACTTGGGCTCAAAATAGGAGGCTCTGAGGGCCTTTATTTGCTAACAAAAGACTGCAAATTGCTCAAAGGCCCAAGTAGGCAATGAGAACATGTTCATATGGTGAGCCAGTATATAAATTTTCAAAACAAATATTACAATATATAAATTTACATTGCAATGAGAATCAGAAGAGTCCTATGATTGTCGACATTTCGGTAAGAATAGGTACAGAAATTGGCTATTAAATTTTGTATAAGAAATTCACCACCTGCTCTTCAGTCCATGCTGGGACTCGCAGACTAAAATGCATGCAGTGTGTGCTGTAGCCATTTGTACAATCATGCCTTACAGTGCCTGCAACCCCGGACCACTGGAAGTTAAAGCACGGTGTGTTTTGTAAAGTAGTACGGAATTAATTATGCATGATGAAATTGCTTCCTGAGCTGCCCAATGATACACTAACGGCATAACAAGTCATAAAGATCACAAAAAGAAAGCTCAAATCTCTTGGGTTAACTAACAGAAGACCTAGACTGGCCTAGGTTTTGGGGACTGATCCTAAATAGATGATGTGCATTCTTTCCGTGCTCTGCCTGGATTATGGATTTCTAACAGAAAGCATTCTCTTTAGTAGCTGTACTGTCAGGGCAGCACAAGCAGGAATTCCCGAGAGAAAACACACAGATGGATACTAATCTACATGGTTACACTGACATTTTCTACTCATTCTTCTCCAGCACTACTACAAGCAATCTCCATAATTTGCTTGGATAACTCATATCTCTTGAGAAATTTTCCTCAGTTTTATTGAGGTCTAACTGATAAATACAAAGCCTGTGTATTCTCGACACACAACGTGATTTGACATGCACGTGTCCTATGAAACAACTACCACAGTTGCCACCTCTATCCCCACACACTGTACCATTTTTGCAAAGTCCCTATTATAAGTCATAAATATTCTGTGTGTGCTCTGTTAAATGAAAGCAGAGAACTTCTTAAGCCATTACAGATTCTAGGTTTTCAAAAGGACCCAGTCCTAAAAGCACACATCAGAGGACACGAGGGCTTTGTCCATTGGTTTGTGATAATTAGAATCACTCATGTAACTATAGAGGAAACTCCTAAACATTTCCTGGCACAGATGTTATTTGTAAGGCTTTGCTATCGATTTCAATTTTTGAGCTACCTTAATTGTAACTCCATTACTTATAACGTAGAGGTACCTCTTATATGTTCCCCAAATTCCCTATCAACATTTAATTCCGCATCCAAGATTTTCCAGACCTTCACAGACAACATATGATCCTTCTCTAGTCATATTCTTCACCAGCCTGTGTCACATCAGCTCTTCATCATTTCTAAAACCACAGCCAGGACCTGCCTGGTATCTCCACCTTATGGATGGTTCACACCCGGAACTCTACTGCCTCACTCTTTGACCAGTGGCTTGCTATGATCCCTTCACCTGAAAAAAACTCATGCAATGTTGTTCAAACTGGGCTCCCAGCCACCCTGGAGTTCATACTTGTTTGAACTCCCCCATCCCACTGGGGCTGCAACATTTGAATTTGGAATTTTCCCAACAGTCTGTGTGGCACAGGCTTGTCACTGGCCTGTGGTATTGTTGAGAGCTGACGAGAATTTTAGGAGGTAGGGCCGCATGAAAGGAGGTTAGGTCATTTGGGGAATGCCTATGAAAAGGGATAGCATGACCATGGTCCCTCCTCCTTCTCTCTTTTTGGCTTCTCAGCTGCCATGATATAAATGGTCCCCTCCAATGTAAACTTATACCATGGTGAGCTATGCTGCTTTAGGCCTAATGCAACAGAACTATGTCTAAGAACTGGAACACCTGAAACTGTAAGACAAGATACATATTTCTTACATTTAAATCTATTGTCCTGGGTTTTATATTACAGCAAAAGAAAGCTAAATAATACAGTGACCAAAACCCACCAGTCTCCTCAGCCACCCTCTGCCTCTCTCATGAGTCTGCTTCAGTCATGGTCATTTTTCATACTGTTTTTTAACTGATGCACATGTGTCTTGATATCAAACTATATTTTAGAGATAAAATAATTATTTGCCAGCACTCAAGTAATAAGAAACACTTACCAAGGGCTCTAAATGAAGAAAGTATGGTACGATGCCCTCTTGTAATACAAATGTGCAAACTTGAAATCTAAATTAGCCCACATCCTAAATACATCTTCCTCTATCGGGATGATTTATGCTACCTCTTGTGTATTATAAAGAAAATCATATTGATCTAGCAACAATAAATCTGTTCACCTCACTCACTATGCATCCTTTATTTCTTTCTCCCTTGACTAAGCAATTCATTAAACTTTATTCATTGCTCACAGTATTTTGAGTGGCAGCCTCACTGGAAAGTGTCTCATCGGTCACTGGTGAACTGGCTAAGGATTTGATTGATGGAAAATGTAAGCAATAATTAGCCTGGGGAAGAGGGCAAAGACATGTAGCTTTGCCTCTTCCCTGCCCTCACCACACGTCTCTACCCAGACAGAGACTGTCTCATTCCATTTAAGTCCTGGTGTCCATGAAACCTGCAGAGAAGAGCATCCTGACACAAGAACAGCTTGCTTCATAAACAACATACAAGGAAGCTCATCTCGCAGATCAGGAAGTTTGGTTTTAGCCACCACTGTTCGTAATTCGTACTACAGAGAACTGAAATCCTAGTCTCTGAAAACAGACTGATGCCTTATCTGTGTCAACAAATGTCTGTAAAAGTGAACAAGTGATGCCAGCCCCCACCATTCCCTCTCCCTCACACAGCCCTCTGAAATCCTGATGAGCTAAGCCTATCACAAGTCCCCGGTGTATGATGCTTGTTCAATTACAAAGTCTATTCAACTTAATTATGGATCATAATGAAAATACCTGCCTCAGGCTAGAAGAGTGGTCTAGTTCGAGGTGAGAGAATAAGAACTACTAGGCAGGGGCCCAGCAGAACACCAGGCAGCCAGGGTTGGTGGCCTTAGGGGTCAGCCATTTGTCACAAGCTGCAGTTGGTGAGCTTCTGGCAGAGTTGCCTAACCCCTGAGAATCCACACTACAGCTCCCCTCCTGACAGATGGAGCCCTAAGTTAAAATATTCCCAGACTTAGATAAAGAACTTAATCTCTTACAAAATTGCTTTTTTATTATTAGAAATTGTACTCACACATAAAAGTGACCATTTGTAAGGTAGGCTTTGCACAACAATTCTGGCCTTTATAATAGGTTATCTTTTCTTTATAATAGGATATCTGTGTGGCTGCAGAATAATTCGCATCTATCCCAGTATCCTCTTTGGAAATACTTTCTTTGCTCACACTTGTACTTGAAAATAGCATTATTAATCAGACTTTCCCCCATGGCAGAGTTCCTTTCTGTTTGTGACAACATCACAATTGTTGTATCAATTCTCCCTTGCCACTGGGCACAGAGCAACAAGAAGCTCTCTATGTTATTTAATAACATGCATCCAGCATCAAAGGTGGGGTCTGTCCATGAGAAAGACACCTGTGAGACCATGGTTAAACTGTGCAGATGACTTCTTAGTGCTGTCATCGGGATCTCTCCGTAGAGCATGTGACTATACAACAGTGCTTTCTGTGTGCTCCACAACTTGCTATATAATATAATAAGAACAGTCGTCATGTAAAGTACAGCTGGCTCAAGTACAGAGGGAAAATGGGGAAATATCCCAGGGGACTGGGGGACTTCACCGACCCCACTTTGAGCATGCCCCATGGGACTTAGATGACAGGGTTACTTTCCTCCTTGCTGCAGTTGGGTCCTAGCATAAATAAAGGAGGCTGCCACTCTTCAGAAAGAAGAATCAAGTCACTCTGCAAACAGGATTCAGGGGTGCTGCTCCTGCCACCCTTACCAGCAAAGGCCATACTTCTACTGCACCAAATAGCAACAGCTCGTTCTATCTTCTACCTAGAAAATGTGCCCTCAACAGAGGGCCCCAAATCATTCACTTATTATTTCGGATATTTTTTATTTATTCCTTGGCAAATGCATACGTGTATTCAGTGTATCATTATCGTATCCACCCTAATTCCTTCCCCTTATCCCCCAACACTTCCTCACATCTTCATGTCCTCTTATATTTTCATAGGCTACTGAAATCAATTTGTGCTCCCTGTATGCACATGAGTGTGAGGACATCCACCTGAATACGGGCAATCCAGCAGCAGTCACACTCCTGAAGAAAAATAGCTCTCCCTCCTCCAGTAGGCAACTGCCAGCTGACAGCTCCTCAGCTAGGGATTGCACATCACAGCCCCTCCCCCATACATGCTAGCATGACGACTGACTGGTCTTGCACAGGTCTCCATGGCTTTATAAGTTCATGAGTATAATGGCCATGTCATATCCAGAAGATTCTGTTTCACACTGCTCCTCCAAACCCTCCTGCTCTTATATTCTTTTTTTCTTTTCTTTGTTTTTCACCTTTATTAAATTGGGTATTTCTTATTTACATTACAAATGTTATTCCCTTTCCCCTGTTTCCAGGCCAACATCCCCCTAACCCCTCCCTCTCCCCTTCTATATGGGTGTTCCCTTCGCCATCCTCCCCCCATTACCGCCCTCCCCCCAACAATCCCGTTCACTGGGAGTTCAGTATTGGCAGGACCAAGGGCTTCCCCTTCCACTGGTGCCCTTACTAGGCTATTCATTGCTACCTATGAGGTTGGAGCCCAGGGTCAGTCTTTGGGTAGTGGCTTAGTCCCTGGAAGATCTGGTTGCTTGGCATTGTTGTTCATATGGGATCTCAAGCCCCTTCAAGCTCTTCCAGTCCTTTCTCTGATTCCTTCAATGGGGGTCCCATTCCCATTTCAGTGGTTTGCTGCTGGCATTCACATATGTATTTGCCATATTCTGACTGTGTCTCTCAGGATAGATCTACATCCAGTTCCTGTCAGCCTGGACTTCTTTGCTTCATCCATCTTATCTAGATTGGTGGCTGTCTATGTATGGGCCACATGTGGGTTAGGCTCTGAATGGGTGTTCCTTCAGCCTCTGTTCTAAACTTTGCCTCTCTATCCCCTCCCAAGGGTATTCTTGTTCCCCTCTTATATTCTTTACACTCCGTATTCTGCGCTGTCTCCTGAGCCTTGCCAGGGTGAGGGCGGTGCATATTTCTCACGTGTCATTCCAGACTCATTATTGTCCCCAGGAAAGCTTCCTGAACTGCTTCACCTGTTATTCTTATCTCTGATGAACTGCTGTATCATCATCTACCACCTTATCTTCAAATGATCCATTTGTTTGCCTGTTTCCTTTTATATAATTCACTTTAAAAGATCACAGAATTGTGTCATCTCCATTTCCTTCATCTTAACCTAATGTTGGACAAAGAGCAGTTGTTCATAAACTTGTGATAAACTTAATCGGAGTGAACAGAAATTGTGGTCGGTACCTCTGTAGGGCAGAAGCAGCAATGACAATATGGTGACCCAGAGCTGGGCAGAAGGCACACGGGGGGGGGGGGAGACAACAATGGCCCTGTCATTCTTGTCCAGCTGAGAATATAAGTTCCATCCAGCAGAAACTAAACATACTACAATCAATACTACAATCAATCCAGAGCACTCCTTGGATAAGAGATCTGTATAAGACAATGTAATCACCTAGGTTATCATATGTTAATGTCCTAAGAAGATATGGAGTCTTGCCCCTAAAAAGCTTTGGATTAAATGGTGCCACAATAAAACCCTGTGGAAGCAGAAGCTTGAAGCCCATCAAATAATTATACTATTAATGACATGTTGTTTGTTTGTTTCTAACTGGCTGTTCTTCCATCACGACAGACCTAAGTTAATGGTAACTTAATAGATAACGTTTCAGTGTTGGCTCTCTGCCACAGCCTGCTTTCATTCCACGTCCATAATGAAACATAAAAAAAAAAAAAAATTCAAAGAATGTCAGCACCAAAAGCTCTATGAGCTATATGTGGTAACCTGAGATAACATATATTTTACATTTCTCTTCAGCCTTCATACCTGTGGGTTCTTTTTGTTAACTAATTAACACCAGATATAAAATTCATCACAGGTTAAAAGACAAGCGCATTCTTTTGAACATGAATCCCAAAAGGTATTAATAAACAAGGACAACCTGTAGCTTCCAAGGTTAAATAAGCCTTGTAAACCCCAAATCAAATGCAGAGGGGCAGGGTCTTTAGTGCAGGATTTCTCAAAGACCTTAGTACATTAATACGCAGTATGAATTCTAAGACAATAGTATCTGATGTAGCATTTTACCAGCATATTTGATTACAAACCCCCGCTTCATTGCATAAACTTTGGCAAGCAGAAGCTAAATTCCGAGATCCAGATGGTTGTTAGAGAAGTTCATTGCAAAGAACACTGGTCCTGGAAAGGGAACATTCGCTATCTTCCCAGCTGTCTGTGCCTTTAATGTCACATGGTAATGCAGGCATAGCATACTTCCAACTCACCACCAGAAACTTCATATATGAAAAAAGGTGGGTTCCCTGAACCCCTATGGACCCAGCTATACCTTTCTTGGGCATATACCCAAAAGATGCCCCTACATATAACAAAGACACATGCTCCACTATGTTCATAGCAGCCTTATTTATAACAGCAGAAGCTGGAAAGAACCCAGATGCCCTTCAACAGAGGAATGGATACAGAAAATGTGGTACATCTACACAATGGAATATTACTCAGCTACCAAAAACAATGACTTTATGAAATTCATAGGCAAATGGATGGAACTGGAAAATATCATCCTGAGTGAGCTAACCCAATCACAGAAAAACATACATGGTATGCACTCATTGATAAGTGGATTTAGCTCAAATTACCCTAGATGCACAGAACACATGAAACTCAAGAAGTGTGGATGACCAAAATGTGAATGCTTCACTCCTTCTTTAAGAGGGGAACAAGAAAACCCTTAGCAGGGAATAGGGAGGCAAAGTTTAGAACAGAGGCAGAAGGAACACCCATTCAGAGCCTGCCCCACGTTTGGCCCATACATATACAGCCACCCAATTAGATAAGAGGGATGAAGCAAAGAAGTGCAGGCCGACAGGAACCGGATGTAGATCTCTCCTCAGAGACACAGCCAGAATACAGCAAATACAGAGGCTAATGCCATCATTAAAACCACTAAACTGGAGAACGAGACCCCCGTTGAAGAATCTTAGAAAGGACTGAAAAGAGCTTGAAGGGGCTTGAGACCCCATATGAACAACAATGCCAACCAACCAGAGCTTCCAGGGACTAAGCCACTACCAAAGACTATACATGGACTGACCCTGGACTCTGACCTCATAGGTAGCAATGAATAGCCTAGTGGAGCACCAGTGGAAGGGAAGCCCTGGGTCCTGCTAAGACTGAACCCCAGTGAACTAGGGGATTGTTGGGGAGGTGGTAATGGGGGAGGATGGGGGGGGAACACCCAGAGAGAAGGGGAGGACTAGGGGGATGTTGAAAGCCCAGAAAGGAAGGAATAACATTTGTAATGTAAATAAGAAATACTCAAGTTAATAAAGATGGAAGAAAAAAAAAGATGGGTTCCAAGGTAAAACAAGTGTACTCAAGAAGTCAGTCTGAGATGAAGGAGAAGCTGGAGTTGGTTCTGGAAAACGGAGTCAGGGACAGTGAACTGGTGACAGCTTCTAGCCTGGGGCCAGGTGAAAGGGAAGCTCCAGCCTAACTCAGCAGTGATTGTCCTCAGCTGGGTGGAGGCAGCCTTGAAGCACAGAGAGGCCTTCTGTAGGAGATTTAGCTGTCGCCCTGTAGGGGAAGACCTTCTGCACGTTCCCCATGGTGGGGTGGGGGGGGCACGGGGGAGCCACATCTATGCATATCATTTATTGACTATTCA
Source organism: Rattus rattus (assembly GCF_011064425.1). Taxonomy (NCBI): domain Eukaryota; kingdom Metazoa; phylum Chordata; class Mammalia; order Rodentia; family Muridae; genus Rattus; species Rattus rattus. Next base: position 121,726,442 of record NC_046154.1, on the reverse strand, counting down.
TTATGGAAAATATATGCATACTGTACTGTATGCCACCACTTCTCAGGGTGGACCCGAGATTAAATAACTTTTGAAGGGAGGAATGTCTGGGAAGAAGCTTTGGCTACCGAATCTTTGAAGAACTGTATGACCACAGATGTAGAGCCATAGGCCAGGAATCTGGCAGGGAGCAGAGAGTTGCCCAAGTCATTCCTCTCAAATCAATTCTATCTAAACTAGCTTCCTTGGTGGTTTTACTTCCCACAATGACAAACACAGGCTTTGTCCCGTCTCATAAAAGTCATCACATAAAATTTTACTACCAGAATCTTTGAATACTTAAATAGTAATTTTTTCCTCTCTGAAAGCTTTGGGTCATTCTTTGATAAAAGGTGAATTTTTGTCTGGGCAGTTCAAACCCAGCCTCAGAGTGTACAAAGTGATTCGGCGGATATAACCAAAAGATGCACAGAATGGGATTCGGATGGAAGGAAGGAAAAAGGAAGAAAGAAAGAAAGAAAGGAAGGAAGGAAGGAAGGAAGGAAGGAAGGAAAAGAAAAAAAGAACAGAAAATGTGCTTTTTCTTTGATGTTTGAGGAGATGGATTGTTTTCATGCTTGGCAGGCTCTCCAGTAGCCCAGGGTGGGTTGGAATTCACTGAGTAGTCAAATAATAGAGGATGACCTTGAACTCCTGATCCTCCTGCATTTCCTTCTCCTCCTCTTCCTCCTCTTCCTCTTCCCCCTCCTTCTCCTCCTCATTCTTCTCTCTCCTCCTTTCTCTTTTAAATTTTTATTTTATGGTTATGAAAATTAAGTACATCTATGTACCGCATGCCTGTGGAGGTCAAAAGAGGGCATCAGGTTCTGTCAAACTGAAGTTATAGATGGTTAGTAAATTATCAATGGGTGCTAAGAATCAAACATAGGAGTTCTGGAAGAGCAGTCAGTGCTCTTAACTGCTGAACTGTCTCTCTAGCTCCCTGCCTCTACTTCTAAGGGCTCAGATTATAGGCATGCACCACCATGCCTGATTAGGCAATTACTTAAGATAATAATAGCAATGTGTAAAACATCTCATTTAAGTTGTAAACTGTACTTCTAAACTTTGCTTAGTCTTTGAACCTGGTTGCAAATTACATCTTTTGAGCAATGTAATTTTAAAAGGCACAAAATGGTGTGTGTGTGTATGTGTGTGTGTGTGTGTACATGAGTACACTTGTGGGGTTTGCATGCATGCACATTTGTGTATATATATGTGTGAATATGTGTAGACATTATTGTTAAAACACTGTAGTGTGATTGTCTTTCTTAAGAAGCTTGTATATGCTCTTTCACAGGAGGCCCACATGCCACTGCTTGTGCTGCCGCACGTCTCTAGTGGTCCCCGAGAAGTTCCAGCACATTTTGCAGGTACTCAACACCAACATCGACTAGCGGAGGAAAATAGCCTTTGCCATTAAGGGTATGGGGCGGAGATATGCTCATGTGGTGTTGGGGAAAGCAGACATTGACCTCACCAAGAGGGCTGGAGAACTCACGAGGATGAGGTAGAGCGTGTGATCACCATCATGCAGAACCCATGACAGTACACGATCCCAGACTGGTTCCTGAACAGACAGAAGGATGTGAAGGATGGGAAGTGCAGTTAGGTTCTGGCCAATGGTCTAGACAACAAGCTGTCTGAGGACCTGGAGCCGCTGAAGAGAATTCAAGCCCATAGGGGGCTGGGAGCTGAGCCACTTTTGGGGCCTTCATGTCAGCAGTCAGCACACAAGACCACAGGCTGCAGGGGCTGTACTGTGGGTGTATCCGAAAAGAAATGAAGCTCTGGGCCTTTGCTGTTAATAGTTTATATACCTAGGGATAAAAAGAAGAAGCTTGCACACAAGCATTAGGATCACACTACGGTTCTTTCCTCAGGGGTGTCTGTCTCTGAATTCCTGTGCTTAAATCTAGAGCATATAATAGCATTTACCTCAGCTTAGTATGTTTACTGTTTTTTTCTATTCCAAGCACACTGAAACCCTTTCCTATGTTTTGCTTTAAGACAGGTTCTCAAGGAGTTGGTGGGTGGTAGGGATGAAACGTATCAAAATATTAAATTCTCAAAAATTGATAAAAAAAATTCTTAAAAGGACAGTCTCACTAAATTACTGTTTCAGTCAGTGGTCTGTTGATATGAAGAGCACCATGCCTGCAGCAACTCTTACAAAGGAAAGCTTTAAATTGGTTCTTGCTTATAGTCTCAGAGGGTTAGTCTATTATCATCATGGTGAGGAACATGGTGGCCTGAAGGCAGGCATGGCACTAGAGAGGGAGCTGAGAGTTCTACATCTTGATCTGTAGACATTAGGAAAAGAAAATGACACTGGACCTGGCTTGGGTTTTCAAAACAGCAAAGCCTACTCCCAGTGATATACTTCCTCCAACAAGGCCACACCCACTTCAATAAGGCCATCCTTCTCAAGTAATGCCACTCTCTAATAACTAAGAACTCAAAAGTATGCATCTATGGGGGGGCCATTCTCAGTCAAAGTACCACCATGACCCAGACTGGCCTTCACCTCGGCATCCAGAATAGGTGGGATTATGGGCCTATGTCACCAGACCCAACCAAGAATCTTGCTTTGCTTGACTAGAAGTCCCAAATTTGGGGGCCTGAAGGGACTTGGCAAATTACATAAGTCAGTGTTAGGCTATCTCTTCTCACTATCACTACATTCTGATCATTCTATATTTGGGTGGAAGATTAGGAGCCAAAAGAAGCATAGGCCATGGATTACTAAGAACCATAAACATGTTTCATTTTACTTAAGTCTTCCATTCCCATGAACTGTTCAGATCAATCCTGGATATCGACACAGGAAGTAAATAAGTCGCACGACTACATCAAGGCAAGCCAAAGTTAGATGCAGGGTAACAAGACATGATGCTAAGACACTAGGCAAGTGACGGCTACCACATTCTACAAGTATGTTCCTAAGATCCAGTTAACATTTGTCTTTTAAGTAGCTCCTCCAAATTTATCAGAATTACTCAACTCTTCCAATCATGTTACAACTTTAAACTGATCTTCAGGTAAGTTCAGTCACTTTGCCCCACTAAATTCCTTTTTAACAATTAATTTTAAAAGATCATACAAGAAGTCAGTGTACCAAACTCCCATCCCCCAGAATTACAAAATATCACCCATCCCTGGAGGAGACAGAGCACACACTTGCCATTCTGATACTCCTTCTTGTCTCCTGTTCATGAACCGGTATCCACTGTTGACGTCAGTTCAAGAGGTCTTTTGTTTGTTTGTTTGTTTGTTTGTATCTGCTAGAGGCAGGGTCGGAGGGCCTCAATAAATAAAAGTATCTCACACTCAGAAGGAGGCCCTCAGGCTTTTTTTCGTACCCATAGATATATGCAAAGAAGCTTAAGCAAGCGTGGGAAAGCAACAACTGCAGATCTGAATTTGCCATAAGGCAAGACCTAACGCAGATTTTCCTGGTTCACCAAAGACAGATGGAATAGCAGCTTAGCCAAAGGGTCTCCTGGGCTATTCTCTCCATTGTACACACGACTGAGACAGTTAAAACACAAAGAGGTGGTGCTCAGGGAAGAAGTGTCTCCTTAAGAGCCAAGCCCTCGGCTGCTCATTATTCTCATCAAAAACAGTGGAGTTGGGGGGGATTGATGTAAAATCTTCCTAGAGGTCAGACATGCTCTGTGGCTACCAGTCTTCAGCCTCTGCACAAAAACAGGCAGCTGGGTAAATGACAGCCAAGACCTTTTTGTAAAGCCGTGCCTTTGCTAGCCCCACCTGAAAACACAAATTTCTCTTATCCTTTGGGAAATAGCTGGCAGCAACTCACTAGAGATAGCTAAGGCAGAAGAAAAGGAAGGAGAGAGCCATGGGAATGGTTTCCATCTGAGTAGATCAGCTCCTCTCTCTTCTACAGAGCAACCGGTTTCTGTTACTCCACATGAATATAAACAGGACAGAACGTTTTTTAAATATTCTGACTTAGCAAGGAAATGTCTATAATCTTTGAATTGTCACCGTGGATGCGAAAGAGAATGCTCAGTGGGCTAGGGCTTGCTATAAAATCCCTATAGTCTGAGTTTCAATTCCATTCACAATATATAGGCTGGACATTGGCCTGTAAGGCCAGGGTGACAGAGACAGGTGGATTCCACCTTGCTTTTAACCTGTCAACCCAGCTGAAATGGGTTCAATGAGAGATAGAGGAAATCTCTAACCTGCATACAGACATTCAACGGTTATACCCAAGTACATGTAACATACACACACACATGCACCCACACACACATACGCATCACACATGCACACCAAAGTTATAATATTAAGACAAATGAATGATGGTAAGCAGAGAAAAGTATTTTCTCACAATGACTTCCATGCAGGAAATAAGCTGGGTTGTGACTTCACTGCTGTTGGATCACGGAGATGAATGCACAGGACAGACATTCTATTTCTTCCACTATATTTATAAAATACTCTGTAAACAAACATTTTGGTTATTTTGTATTTGGATATTTTTCATTTTTCTTTAAGAAATATGCCATTAGTTTAAATGGCATATGAGCAATGTGCATTTTAAACCTTTATCTAAACTCTGAAATACATCTCAAGGCTGGGGGTGTTGAGGGTGCAGGTAGTGCACAGCTGAGTCTGTTGAGGTTGGGGTTGAGGCAGGAGCAGGAAAAGGGAAAGGCCACCATGAAGACAAAGAGAGGGTGGAAAGTGATGGAGGGGTATGGAAGCAGAAAGAAAGGAAAATAATCTGATTAAAACGGGAACTGCTATCAGATGTAGGATTGGTAAAGCTCTTTTCCTAATCTGTTGGTCCCAGCACTGGGGAGGCAGCACCAGGTGGCTCACTGAGTTTAAGGCTAGCCCACTCTACAGAGTGAGTTCCAGGACAGTAAAGAATACACAGAGAAACTCTGAGTTGAAAAACCAAAGAAAAAAAAGAATAGATAAAATAAAATAAAATTAAGCAGGCTGGAGAGATGGCTCAGCAATTTAGAGTACTGGCTACTATTCCAGAGAAGCCAGGTTTGATTCCCAACGCTTACCTGTTGGCTCACAACAATCTGTAACTCAATCTCCAATAGATCCCAAGCCCTCTTCTAGCTTCAGCAGGCACCAGAAAAAAACATGATGCCCAGACACCCACACAGGCAAAGTACTCATACACACACAAAATAAATATTTTTAATTAAAAGACATTTCACCTATCCAACTAGCCAACCAAGCAAAAAGCAAAATAAAAATAAACCCAAGACTTTCAAAAATCACAATGTATATGAAAGCATGTTACATGTATACATGAAAATGTCAAAATGAAATCTGCTATTTTTTGTACAATTTATATGTGATAGCATTGGGGAGTGGGGCAGTTGGTATGGTAGAACATCCCTATAACAGAGCACTCAGGAAGGAGAATGAAGATTTCTAAACCAGATCCTGTGAGATGGCCCAGCACGTTAGTCCAGCCTCTCCCATTCTCCCAGGTTTGACCTAGTTACAAGCTTCTGACAAACCAATTTAGGCAGTTCACCTGCTGTACACTCCCCTGTCCCCACACTTGACCTGAGTTGCACTTCAAAGGCATTGGGCCGGTCGTGGTGGGTGTGGGATGATGTCACAGGTGAGGCAGATACAAGATAGAAGGAGGCCTGTCATTGGACGAGCAAGAAGGATGGGCAGGAGAAAAGTTTGAAGGAAGAGGAGGAGACAGAATGAAAGAGGAGAGGAAGGAGAGAAATCACTGCAGAGACAACATGGAAGCTGACGTTAAGATTCCATGCTGTACCCTTACAGGTTGTTATAAATGTTTTTAAGGGATGGATGTGTACAGGGCTTTGTATGTTTAGGTGGGCAATTAGATCTTATCAATTTGATCAAAGGTTATTGTGTTGTGTTGTCTTTCATATGTAGATTTAAGTGTAAGGGAGTGTAGGGCAGCTGGTCTCGGCTGCCACAGAGTTAGGATGTATGTTTCTGGCATGGAAACATGCCTTGGGCACTAGATAGGTAGAGAGATTGCTACCAGGCTCAGAGAGAGGCCTTCGGCAGTATGATATGGGATGCAGCAAAGCAGGTAAGAGGCTTTGCACTAGGCCAACAGGACCGGATATAGATCTCTCCTGAGAGACACAGCAAGAATACAGCAAATGCATAGGCGAATGCCAGCAGCAAACCACTGAACTGAGAACGGGACCCCCGTTGAAGGACTCAGAGAAAGGACTGAAAGAGCGTGAAGGGGTTTGAGACCCCATATGAACAACAATGCCAACCAACCAGAGCTTCCAGGGACTAAGCCACTACCCAAAGACTATACATGAACTGACCCTGGGCTCCAACCTCATATGTAGCAATGAATAGCCTAGTAAGAGCACCAGTGGAAGGGGAAGCCCTTGGTCCTGCCAAGACTGAACCCCCAGTGAACGTGATTGTTGGGGGAAGGGCAATGGGGAGGATGGGGAGGGAACACATAAGCAAAAGGAG